>NC_062530.1:3397211-3399711 GCF_022655615.1 Tachysurus fulvidraco | reverse complement strand
CACACTACGGACAATTTTTCCAGAGATGCCAATCAACCTACCATGCATGTCTTTGGACCGGGGGAGGAAACCGGAGTACCCGGAGGAAACCCCCGAGGCACGGGGAGAACATGCAAACTCCACACACACAAGGCGGAGGCGGGAATCGAACCCCGACCCTGGAGGTGTGAGCGAACGTGCTACCCACTATCCCCCTTCACGAACAAAACCATCGACTATATTAATTCTGTCAGGACCACTTTGTCAAATGAGAATTTATTAAATGATAGCATACAGTTAGTGTTGGCGGTATGGTTCTGTTCTGGGCAGGAATCCACGCGCCTGTCCGTGTGTGTGCTTGGACCGAGCGGGGAGAGCAGCAACTAGGAAATAGTATAGACCCCCCGTATAACAGAACCATTAAACATAGAGAGTTTTTTTTTTTTTTTGCAAATAATAAATGAATAAATGGATAAATAAATAATTAAAGAATTCGAGAGAGAGAGAGAGAGAGAGAGAGAGAGAGAGAGAGAGAGAGAGAGAGAGAGAAATGTGGAGATTTAAGACGTAAACTGGTACAACGAACACAGGTTCCGGCATGGTGGAGTCAGGGTTCGGGGAGGGAGCAGCAGCAGCGACGCGCTAGAAAGCGGCTCAAGGAATGAGAATTTAAATTGTCGGGTAATATGGATGTCGTAACCGGGCTGGTGCGCATCGTGGACAGCCGACGCTGATGCAGGCTTGGCGACGTGGCCTGACAGAACTAACACGATGCTTGATACTTGATTACAGACGAGATATTAGGCCGTGATTACAGTCAGTCCTGCTGTTATTATCCTGTAAAGACTTCATCTTATTTACCGCTGGATTTTCTCCTCTTTCAGCTCCATGTCTGCCATCGCTATCAGCTGGTCCAGCTTTAGCTTGGTTTCTATAATCTCTGCTTCTCGTGGAGAATAAGTTCCTCCCTCCTTCTGCCTCTGATGGATCCTGGAGTTTGGACGAGAAGTTAGATTTTTAATAAAAGCAATAAAAGTCATCTCTGAGAAACATCTGATGCTTTATACACTTACACAGCTTCAGGGCTTCTGGTTGCAGGGTGAAATATTCTTTTATATCATGGTCTATCAAGATTACATTAGTATGTCCTGTTTTTTTTTTTTCTCCAGCATCTCCTGTAATATCGACTTAAGGCCTCGGGATGCGTTAAAGTGGAGATGATGTTTGTGAGGGTGGTGCGAGGACAAAACTTCCTTTACAAAACTTATAAACTTGGCTACTTTCTGTGGGCTTGTATTACATGCTGTAGACGAGTGCTCCAGTACTTTACAGATATTTAAATAAATAAATAAATAAATAAATAAATAAATAAAAAAAATTAGGACAATATACTTGATTAAAGGAAAAAGATCAAGTCCTAAACTTCATGCATCTTGGAATAAATCAGCCTGAGAAGGTACAGTTTAAATCAACCAATCAGAGGCTTGTAACTGATTTAGTCTCTGTCTGTCTGCAATGTGCATGAAATGGAGCTTTGCATGATAAAAAATATTAATTTCTTACCGCACAGAAGCGTATATGATCAAGATCAGGAACAACGCCAGGAAAAAAGACAGGAGCACTCCGAGTATGATCTGTTCATCTCTAGTCAAAAGACCATCGTCTGTAAGGACGAGAGGAACCGATCCGGCGGTGAGATGGAAGGAAGAATAACATAAAGATGAGAAATATGTCAAGCCCTCTCATTAGTTCATCCTGTAGTGAACCTTTGATCGCCGTACCTGCGGTTCGGACCCTCTCTGAGTACATCGAGTCTGTGTATTGACCAATGATATTCGTTGCACGGAATTTAAATCTGCAAAATAAACGAGTCGTGTTAATGATACACTAAAATCGGACTATAGATACACAATACTACTTCTGCATACATGAGAGAGGGAGAGAGAGAGAGATGGAGAGAGGGAGTGTGTGTGTGAGAAAGAGAGAGAGAGAGAGAGAGAGAGAGAGAGTGTGTGTGAGAGAGAGAGAGAAATTTCAAACATGCTATTTATGAACAGTATAGAACGGAGGGCATAGAAGCCTTTATTATCACCACATATACATTACAGCACAGTGGAATTCTTCTCTTCACATACCCCAACTGAGGAGGTGTGGGTCAGAGTGCAGGGGCAGCTATGATACAGCGCCCCTGGAGCAAGGAGGGATGAGGGCCTTGCTCAAGGGCCCAGCGGTGGCAACTTGGCAGCACTGGGCCTTGAACCCTGATCCTCTAATCAACAACCCAGAGCCTTAACCAGTTGAGCCACCACTGCCTCAATATACAATATATTGTGAAATGATTTAGTTAACACCCAAGTGTGTGTGTGTGTGTGTGTGTGTGTGTGTGTGTGTGTGTGTGTGTGTGTGTGTGTTACTTACACATAGTAGGTTTTGGGTTTGAGAGGCCCGTTACAGAGGATCTGCGCCTCCTCAGAGAAACATCCTTCCTCTGCTCCTATCACGTACATCCTGGCTTGTACCT
>NC_062530.1:3387211-3389711 GCF_022655615.1 Tachysurus fulvidraco | reverse complement strand
AGAAAACTGGCCACACCAAATAAAAATCAATCCAAACATTTACACAAATGACCAACGGCAAGGAACGAGACAATAGTAAACAAAAGCGACAAAAGCCAAGTGATAGAAGAATAACATACTACCCGAAAGGTACATAAACAAACGACAACCAATACACAACATAAAAGACTTTAAAATTACCAACAGCAGCAAAAAAAAGGAGGCAGTCAAGAAAGCTTGGTAAAAATCGAACACGACTCCCATCAACATGATGAACGACAATTCCGACACGCTTTTTCATTTCTTTTAGTTTTGTTCATTTTTTGGCAGGTTAATGGAACGAGATGACTTGATAAGCACAGATTATTCTTCATCAAATCCTCTTTTCACTTTAATGATCAATACTAGTGCATTTTTATCCTGAAAACATTTTTTTTTTTACTCAATGAATGTTACTTTCTGTCCTCTGAATCATACCTGACTCGAGCGTAGTAAAGGTTACGGGAAGACTGTACTGGTCTCCGTTGCCCGCTCTAGTGTAAGTAGACACACTAATCTCATAAGAGCTATGAGGTTTGAAGCCATGCAATTCTGCTTGAGTGGAAGCGCCGGTGGAGTTCTGTAGCAAAAAGAGACGTGATAATGCAGTGAATATTCTGTACACACACACACACACACACACACACACACACACAGTCTGTATAATTACCTGGTATATCACAGCATCCGTGTTAAGTTCCACTATTTTGAATCCATAATGTTGAATGACGCCATTGGGCTCCAGACTGGGTTCCCAGTGTAGCCACACCGAGTCAGAAGAGTGGTTAAAGATGCTCAGGTTTCGTGGTGGAGACATTGGACCTACAATCAAAAACAGTCACATGAGACGGCATTGTAATGCGTCTTAGAAGCATACAGTACAAAAGTGTCTTACATGGATTAGAAATGCCATTTCAGGACTCAGTGTGTCTTTTTAAGTTCAACACTGCTGTAAGGTTAATGCGCGTACTTTACAGTAGAGATGGGAAGATGTTAAAAGTTCATGGTATGACAGCTATACAAACCTGATGTCACAGTTTAAACAGTCTAAATGACTGTAAGACAGTCAATGTTATGATATATTTGTTAAAGAAATTTAGCAAACAAACTAAAGTGATCTGATTAAATTTGATGACTTAACAAATAAAACAAGAATAAAAAAACTGAAAACAACTGTTATAGTGAGCGAGTAACTCATTGCTAATTAAATATCTTGTAGCTTAGCCCTACAAGTAAAAAAAATAATGCTTTGTTATGTCAAAGTGAAACTGTGCTATCCTTCTTTAACCGCAACTTAACCGGGGTTTAATAATGTCTTTAGCGCTTCAGCTAATTTTATTTGCAGATTCCCTTAACATCTAGCAAGCTAATTTTCGAAGCTACATCATTGTATTTTTGACATTTTTGACAAAATTAAACAGGAGATTTATTTAATTAATAAAAACTCCCCCTAGTGGTCAGGCAGGGAACTGTTCAAGCAAGGTTTCTCTCACATTGACCACATGGTTTTTTTGAGTCATTATGTTAGCTAGCTAGAGATATTTGTGAATTTTCTATAACATTAGGTATGTAGCTTTGTTGGAGTTTTTTTTTTTTTTTTGGATAATAATTTGTTGTCTGTCTAATAAGATAAACCAAAAACACCAGCTATGAATGATTGAAAAGGTTTAGAACTTAGCAGTAAGTATCAAAAACTATACCTGGTTTATGAATAGGTTATTAATTTCTGAAATTAATACAAAATGAGCTGATTAGGGAGAATGCAGAATTGTTTCTTTTTCAATTATACGTGCAAAAAATAGCTAGTTAAGCAAAACAAGAGAGTAATAAACATAGATTAAAAGGACATCTCTGCACTAGAAATATATGGTCATAAACAAGAGTTTCGTAAAAAAAAAAAAAAAAGTGTTGTAAACAATTCGGAAACTCTGACATGCTCTTTGTACACACCTGCTTCATCTGTGTGCAGAGGCAGCATAAGTGAAGGTCCCATGCCCTTGCGATTGACTGCAGAGATGGAGAGGTTGTAGGCTGTGTACGGGGTGAGGTGTGTGAGAATGAGCTCTGAGTTGGATGTGTACGTGCTGTTAGATCCTCGGGGACCCTGTAGAACTAAGGTGTATTCGATTATCTCCCCATTCGGTTCCACCGGAGCATACCATGACACCAGGATAGAGGTGGAGGAGAGATTCCTGCTCACACTTAGCAACGGAGCAGAACTGGGTACTGACACACAAGACACACACACACACACACACACACACACACACACACACACACACACACACACACACACACACACACACACACACACACACATATATATATATAAAGCAAAATGTTTGTGACAGTAGTTGTACTCTAGAACTAAATAGACTCTTGTTCAGATGTTTCATTCTTTCTATATTAAGCCACAGGAACTTGTATAGTCATCCGTTCAGCTCACCATCATCATCCGTTCTGAGGTGCAATACGGAGGTGT
>NC_062530.1:3379711-3382211 GCF_022655615.1 Tachysurus fulvidraco | reverse complement strand
TTACAACTACACCTAGTGACTTAAAGACCCACCATCCTCCCCGGACAGCATCTGTAGTGTAGGTGAGGTCTTATTTCCGTGGCCGAGCCGCGTGTAGCCACGCGCAGTGACGTTGTAGAGCGTGTACGGTTTGAGGTGGCGCAGTGTGACGCTGGGGGCGTTCGAGTTCACCGTGTAGCTGAAAGTGGAGTTGCTGTAGGTCACCTCATAGAAGATAATGATGCCGTTGGGTTTATCAGGAGGAGACCAGGTAATGGTGGCTGTTGACGACGTGGTGTTCAAAAGCTCCAGGGTGTGAGGAGGAGAATCCGGCTCTGGAAGAGACATGTTACAAGACGTGTGAACCTCACACTTCCATATATATACCGTTTCGGCTCCTGAGGCGACGATCCGCTATTTAAAGATATCACCATGTTTGCTGTTATAGCTACATATGACAGGGTACAATTTACTAGCCTGAGAACAAAATACAGTATGAACAACTTTGGTCAGAATCTGAGGTAGACCTTCAGTGAGTTCATGGATGATGATGATGACGTAGAGAATGATTTTTTTTTAAGTATAAGAGTTGCAGGAAAATCACCTTCTTACCCTATTTCAATAATTACATTTAGAATTATATTTTTAAAAATTATGAATTGTTCTTTTCCATGCGTTTTAATTTTTTTCATTTTAATAATAAACAGTTTCTAATTATAATTATAATTATAATCACTATATACAGTATAATCGCTATTTATATCTATATATACACTGCTGTGTGGGGGGAAGTTGTGGCCTAATGGTTAGAGTTTGACTCCTAACCCTAAGGTTGTGGGTTTGAGTCTCTGGCTGGTAATACCACGACTGAGATGCCACTGAGTAAGGCACCGAACTCACACAACTGCTCCCTGGGCGCCGCAGCATAAATGGCTGCCCACTGCTCCGGGTGTGTGTTCAAGGTGTGTGTGTGTGTGTGTTCACTGCTGTGTGTGTGCTCACTGCTGTGTGTGTGCACTTTGGATGGGTTAAATGCAGAGAACAAATTCTGAGTATGGGTCACCGTACTCGTACTTAGCCGTATGTCACGTCACTTCACTTATATTTTTAATTTATAGTCAATTACAACTGATAGATTATCTTAACTGAATTTTAACACTCGATTTCCATTTAAGAAACTGCATATAATATGAGATTGTGTATTATCGTCCATACCATCCTCAGGCGTCAGTACGGAGATGTTATCCTCATCAGACACAGGGCTCTCGCCTGCTGCCGTCCAAGCAGCCACACGCACCTTATACTGTGTGTATTTATCCAAACCTGTAGAAGGAAATGTTACTTAAGAGATTAGCAGAAATGATTCTGGTGTTAATGTGTAGTGCAGATAGGCTTCGAACCTGTGAGGACGATACTGGTGGTGTTCGTAACCCGTTGTCGAGCCTCGTGACTGTGCAGGTTGAGGATGTAGACGGTGTAGTGTGTGATCTTCCCGTTGGGGTTCAGAGGTGGATTCCAGCTCACAAAGATAGAGGTGGAGCTTATGTTCTCATAGGACACATCCTGAACAGAGCTAGGCACTGAGGAAGAAGAGTTTATACATTAGGGAAGAATACAGACACTTTAAAAGCTAATAATATTAATAATAATAATATTTATAATGAAACAGAAAGGTCTGCTCCTAAATAACGGTTGTTACTAAATGAAGCATAAATCCAAAGTTTCTGCCATCGATGATATTTTACATTTATTTTCTATTTGTTATTTACTTTTCTTTGTGTATAGCTGAATTTTATTTAATTAGAATTAATATTATTTTAATTTTTGACCTAAATACATTTTTGATTATGTTATTTACTATAAGAGATCCTCAGGGTTCAGGTCTTGGTCCACTCGTGTTCTGACTATATATTAAATCTGTGGGATCAATGAGAGGATCTTACGGCTTCTCCTGCCATTGTCATGCAAATGACATACAAGTTCACATCTCCTGTTTCTCTGTCCGTATCTCAGGTTTCTTAGGAGACCTGAGACCTAAGAGCTGCAGATTTTGAGTCGCTCTTTACGAGACCGACTCTGAAGGTTTCTTCTAAATCCAGCAGAAATGTAAATACTGGAAATGAATGATGCATTTTAGGTTTACAGAAAAACTTGACCAGCTATAGGCTGACATCAGATGCCCTATTTTAGCAGACTTGTGATTTCTGGTCTCATTTTACCCTGTTCCTGAGTCTTCTGTGCGATCAGGGTGGCAGGTCCTTCTCCTACAGTCGTGAAGGCAGACACGCTGAAGTTGTAGTCAGTAAAAGGACTCAGTCTGGTCACGGTGTAGGAGATGTGATTTGACGATAAGTTGACAAGTTCTTCGGTTGGTGGTAGAACTGTTTGAAATATAATGAATTTCAAGATCAAAATTTGGATTTCATTCATTCATTCATTTTCTACCACTTATACGAACTTCTCGGGTCACGGGGAGCCTGTGCCTATCTCAGGCATCATCGGGCATCGAGGCAGGATACAC
>NC_062530.1:3359711-3374711 GCF_022655615.1 Tachysurus fulvidraco | reverse complement strand
CATGTGTGTGTCTATGTGCGTGTCTATATGTGTGTTTTCATGTGTGTGTTTCTATGTGTGTGTTTTCATGTGTGTGTCTTTGTGTGTGTTTTCATGTCTATATGTGTGTTTTCTTGTGTGTGTGTCTATGTGTGTGTTTTCATGTGTGTATGTGTTTATGTGTGTGTTTTCGTGTGTGTGTGTGTCTATGTGTGTGTGTTTTCATGTGTGTGTGTGTGTGTGTGCGTGTGTGTGTGTATATGTTTTCGTCTGTGTGTGTTTGTGCGTGTGAGTGTATGTTTTCGTCTGTGTATGTGTGTGTGTGTGTGTGTGTGTGTGTGTGTGTGTGTGTGTGTGTGTGTCTATGTGTATGTTTATGTGTGTGTGTCTATATGTGTGTTTTCATGTGTGTATGTCTGTGTGTGTCTATATGTGTGTTTTTGTGTGTGTGTCTATATGTGTGTTTTCATGTGTGTATGTCTGTGTGTGTCTATATGTGTGTTTTTGTGTGTGTGTGTCTATGTGTGTGTTTTCATGTGTGTGTGTGTCTATGTGTGTGTTTTCATGTGTGTGTCTATGTGCGTGTCTATATGTGTGTTTTCATGTGTGTGTTTCTATGTGTGTGTTTTCATGTGTGTGTCTTTATGTGTGTTTTCATGTGTGTATGTCTGTGTGTGTCTATATGTGTGTTTTTGTGTGTGTGTGTCTATGTGTGTGTTTTCATGTGTGTGTGTGTCTATGTGTGTTTTCATGTGTGTGTCTATGTGCGTGTCTATATGTGTGTTTTCTTGTGTGTGTGTCTATGTGTGTGTTTTCATGTGTGTATGTGTTTATGTGTGTGTTTTCGTGTGTGTGTCTATGTGTGTGTGTTTTCATGTGTGTGTGTGTGTGTGCGTGTGTGTGTGTATATGTTTTCGTCTGTGTGTGTTTGTGCGTGTGAGTGTATGTTTTCGTCTGTGTGTGTGTGTGTGTGTGTGTGTGTGTGTGTGTGTGTGTGTGTGTGTGTGTGTGTGTGTGTGTGTGTGTGAGAGCATACCAGCTTCTGGCATGCGGACCATGGTGCTGGTGATTTGTCCCTCCCCATCGCTGGTGAAGGCAGACACCTCGAACACATACGCAGTATAGGGGCGGAGCATGTCCATGCCCACTGTGATTGGCACATTCCAGATAGAGGCTGAAGGAATGGCTGACATGGTGAGAGGTGGCAGTGCAGATGTTACTGCTGTTATGGAGGGGCTTGGAGTTCCACGGGACAAAAAATCTGCAGCATCCTACAACACACACACACTGTAAACTAGGCACACTGTAATATTTACTAAAGCAGAAGCATATATGTAGAATGTGGACAATAATTAAACTCAGATATTGTTCTTTCTCAAAAATCCTTCTCCTTCCTTTGGAAACACATGAAGCAAGAATTTCACTACAACCAACAAGATCACTGGGAGCTCCTGAGTCAGAAGCTCATAATTACTCCCTTCTCTCCAGCAGTCTGTGACACTAAGCAGCTCGTCATGTATCTGAGCTTGTGTGTGTGGAGGAGGGCAGATTCTGTACAGTGTGTCACGCTGCTGTGTGCTGCAACATGCGCAAAAATGTGCTTCACAGCATTCACTGTGTTCTGCATCAGCTACATACGATCAATATCACAATAAAAACTTCTTTTTACTTCCTTTTTATTTATTATGTTAGCACATGTTAGCCTTCATGTTAGCACCTGTTAGCCTTCATGTTAACACCTGTTAGCCTTCATGTTAGCACATGTTAGCCTTCATGTTAACACCTGTTAGCCTTCATGTTAACACATGTTAGCCTTCATGTTAACACCTGTTAGCCTTCATGTTAGCACCTGTTAGCCTTCATGTTAGCACCTGTTAGCCTTCATGTTAACACCTGTTAGCCTTCATGTTAGCACATGTTAGCCTTCATGTTAACACCTGTTAGCCTTCATGTTAGCACCTGTTAGCCTTCATGTTAGCACCTGTTAGCCTTCATGTTAACACCTGTTAGCCTTCATGTTACCACCTGTTAGCCTTCATGTTAACACCTGTTAGCCTTCATGTTAACACCTGTTAGCCTTCATGTTAACACCTGTTAGCCTTCATGTTAGCACCTGTTAGCCTTCATGTTAACACCTGTTAGCCTTCATGTTAGCACATGTTAGCCTTCATGTTAGCCTTCATGTTAGCACATGTTAGCCTTCATGTTAGCACCTGTTAGCCTTCATGTTAGCACATTTTAGCCTTCATGTTAGCACATGTTAGCCTTCATGTTAGCACATGTTAGCCTTCATGTTAGCACATGTTAGCCTTCATGTTAGCACATGTTAGCCTTCATGTTAGCACATTTTAGCCTTCATGTTAGCAAATGTTAGCCTTCATGTTAGCACATATTAGCCTTCATGTTAGCACATATTAGCCTTCATGTTAGCAAATGTTAGCCTTCATGTTAGCACATATTAGCCTTCATGTTAGCCTTCATGTTAGCACGTTAGCATAGAGCTGGCTGTGGATAAAAGAAGAAGCCTTTAATTTTTTTCACATCTACATTACAGCACAGTGAAATTCTTTCTTCACATATCGCAACTTTAGAAGTTGAGGGTCAGAGCACAGGGTCAGCTATGATAAAGCACCCCTGGAGCAGAGAGGGTTAAGGGCCTTGCTCAAGGGCCCAACAGTGGCAGCTTGGCAGTGCCACCATTGCCCCAGGATTTAGAAGGTCACCAAATAGGAGAGAAACTCATTTAAAAAAATCGATATTACCAAAATAAAAGTCTGGAATTATTTGTCAGTGTTGACGTCCCTGTTGCTCTCATAACAACTAGCCGTGAATATAAACTTTTTTGGTCATTTTTTCCTAAGAAAAAGATTCCGCAGATGATTGTAGACAACGTGTGTAGCCTGCAGACTAGAAGACTAGATACAGTGAACAGAAAGCAGTCGTACGTTGCAGTGAGGCAGAGCTCCTTTCATGATCTCCTCTGCATTGAGCTCCAGCGTGCGGACCACCTGCCCTGTCCTGGCGTGTTTGGCTTTAACCGCAAACTTAGTGATGAGTCCGTTAATGCGTACAGGAAGAAACCATTTCACTACCACTGAGGAGTGATTCTGAGCAAAAGCTGTGAGGTTTGTTACCATGCCAGGAGCTGCAGGAAAAGAACACACACACACACACACACACACACACACACACACACACACACACACACACACACACACACACACACAAACACACACAAAAGCAATCTTTAAACTCAGTCAGCACTTTAACACCTATAGGCACAAACAGAATTAAATATCAGCAAGATTTCTTACGGGCTTCTGCGGTTTTGAAGTAAAGAGACTGGCTGAAGGGTCCGACTCCTGCCTTATTCACTGCAGCAACCTAACCAGAAAAAGTCGGGTCAGAGAAAGTTGTAAAATACCAATAACACACACCACACACACACACACACACACACACACACACACACACACACACACACACACAATTTCTGCACCTTATACTATACTGAACTAAAACCTAAAATCCACAGACTGACACTGTTTTGTTGACATGGATTGAATGAATCCAGTAGAGAAATAATGGAAAGCCCACAGGGATCTTTCATACATCCATAGATCTTTTTACCAGATAAATAATTAAGAGCAGGTGAATAATTTAAAGAGATCGATGGAATGGATGTCACTGGCAACTTTCCCACAGACAGTTCGAGTCTCCGTGCATATCCACTCTATACTGCACTTTACACACATTCGGTATGTGTGTATGTTGTACGATCTGCTGCTTAATCGACTGTAAATTACATTAAAACACGATAGTCACACGACAGATGCTAGTCATTAAAGAGAAGAAGTCCAAGCAAAAGCAGAGGAACGTGTCGAGACTGCGAACACCATCTGTTCGAGCAAAAAGCTTGAAATATCCTGAGAGATGAAGCTGACTAAACCGAACACAGGAGTGTTTTTGGTGCTAATGTAGTGAGCTAGCTTTAAACTAAACTAAATCGTTTAGATTTTTGCAACTAAGTTCCCACACAATCCAAAATAACTGGAATGCAACAGAATTCCTTCGGTGTCATACACACTTTTACTCGAGAAACACAATTTTATCACGTAATACATTTTAAAACTTAAATCCACAGGATTAAAAAGAGCATTAGGTGTGAAGCTTAACCCTTTAAATTCACTTGGGTTAAATTGCTTTTGTTTAGTTTTTCATTGTTTCTCCATCGTATCTTATGAACATAAGCAGAGAAAGATTTTAAAACCACAAGCGAATCAAAACACCGTTGGCGATATCAAAATGCATGTGTAGTAATTATTTTTGACTTATTGATTATAAATAAAAGTTAGATCAATTCTATCACTCTGATGCTTTTAATAAGTGTCACATTTGGGTTTGTACGTCGACAAATATTTGGATTGAATTTATAATTTTGTGATAAAAGTATTACTGTAGACACCATTGTCCTATATTTAGCACTCAATTCAGTTCACTTTTATTTATGTACCTCTGGTAATACATTTAAGTCTCTCAAAGCAGCTTTGGATGTAGATTTAAATGAGTAATGAACCTGGATGTAGATTTAAATGAGTAATGAACAAGCCAAATGTGCAGGAGAAAAGATGAATAGAAATATTTCATTTTAATACCTTAATATTATACGTGGCCCCAGGTGAGAGTGTGTTCAGCAGGGTTTCTGGGATGTCCAGGCTCTTTGTGACCTCAGTAAAAATGGAGTCGAGATGTGGACACATTTCCTTGTATCTGATGACGAACGAGTCGATGCTGAGGTCAGGAGGAGGCGGCATCTTCCACGAAAGGAGGATCCCATTAGAGCCCACTCGCTCTCCTTCTGGTTTAAAGGGTGCTGCTGGAACTACATATTTGTGTGTGTGTGTGTGTGTGTGTGTGTGTGTGTGTGTGTGTGTGTGTGTGTGTGTGTGTGTGTGTGTGTGTGTGTGTGTGTGTGTGTGAAAGTGTGTGTGAGAGTTTGTGTGTGTGGGAGAGTGCGTGAGTGTGTATGTGAGTGTGTATTTGAGTGTGTGTGTGTGTTTGTGTGTGTGGGAGAGTGCATGAGTGTGTATTTGAGTGTGCGTGAGAGTTTGTGTGTGTGTGGGAGAGTGCGTGAGTGTGTATGTGAGTGTGTGTGTGTGTGTGTGGGAGAGTGCGTGAGTGTGTATGTGAGTGTGTGTGTGTGTGTGTGTGTGTGTGTGTGTGTGTGTGTGTGTGTGTGTGTGTGTGTGTGTGTGTGTGTGTGTGTGTGTGTGTGTACAGTAAGTAAGTGTGTGTGTGTGTGTGTGTGTGTGTGTGTGTGTGTGTGTGTGTGTGTGTGTGTGTGTGTGTGTGTGTGTGTGTGTGTGAGCAAGTGTGTGTGTGTGTGTGTGTGTGTGTGTGTGTGTGTGTGTGTGTGTGTGTGTGTGTGTGTGTGTGTGTGTGGTACATTATTAAAATTAACAAACAATTTTCAAAGTCATTACAATGTCTGTAGAGAGCTAAAAGAAATCTTGTCAGTTCATTGTCTGTTATTTCTTTTAATTACACCAGATAATAAGCCTTTTATTAGACTATTATTTAAAATGAATCAAAACATTTAGATTAAAAAGATCTGAGATCTTTGAATGTGAATCTCTCTGTATTGTGCTTTTACAGAAAAACTATTAAATATATTCTTCTTGTACAGCAACTGGACAGTGATCGGTCAGTTAGTTCGCTCCCGTGTTCACTGTTCTGTGTATGTTCTCATCCTGATATCACCATAATATATCAGATCTAAGTGACTGACTGTTTGCAGGATTTGTATAAAGTTAAAACAATAACCAACAGTTGAACTGGTTGGATTTTAGAATTGATCTAAATATGGTGAAGGTCACAGCAGGTCTGATGTCTGAATTTCCTTCCTGTTATATAATAAAATATATTTTATATAAGTGTATTTCAGGGTGAATGGATCAGTAACAAGTAGCACAAGTCTTCAGTAAACCCACTGCTATTGAGTTGTACTTGTGGGAAGTATTTTCCATCCTCACACCTTTCAAAGATGCTCTTTGTTTTTCTTTTAAATGGAAATGATATCAAGTGAGGAATAAAAAAACTATAGTAGTCTTACAAAAAGGAAAATAATGGCTTGACTAGCAGCCATGGTATTAAATTTACTTATTGTTGCTTTCCAGTGCTATCGTGTTACTGAGCATTGTCTTCCTGACGGTCACTGCCAGGTCCTGAATCATGGCCGGTCAGCTTTTAAAGGTGCAGTCAGAGAGATGCTGATGATACGATGATGATGACAACAGAACAGTGAGACTTCAGGGAAAGAACAACTGACATGCACTGAATCTGAAACTTACACAGCTCTATTAATAAGACATCAAAATAATCATGTTTACATGGAGCTCTCAATAAGCCAGATTTAAAGGTGCAGTATGTAATGCTTGGAATTTCATTGGCATATAGTGTATGCTTTATAAGTTAATTTCAGGCCCAGAAATGTGTTTAGCTTCACCCTTGAGCCAGAGTTACACAACTCTTTTAAAAGTTTTACATGGAAGGCAAGTCATAAGCATTGGGGAGTTTATACAGCAGAGATGTATAGAGGGAAGATGAGGGAAGGAAAAGGATTGTCAGTGTTTACATTGTAAAGTCAGTTCACCTCAGAGACTGCAGAGGGGTCTGAAAATTACTAACCGCTGCTTTAAGATATGGTTTAGACCATTACAATTTTACCAAATTCTGTCATAAAATGCATACACAGATATGCAACTGATAAAAAGTGGTTGTCCACACACACACACACACACACACACACACACACACACACACACACACACACACACACACACACACTTTAAAATACCACATACACACGGTTGTCCACACACTCCTAACACACACACACACACACACACACACACACACACACACACACACACACACACACACACACACACACACACACACACACACACTTTAAAATACCACATACACACTCACCTGATTCCATGGTGGTGATGGAGCGGCTCACAGCAGACCTCATCCCTGAGGAGGCGACAGCACTGACCGTTACTGTGTATTGTGTTCCCTGAGTCACACTAGTCACATTGGCCTGTGAAACAACACACACAGCAAAATGATTAGAATAAAATCAAAGCTCTAAGGAGATGGATCAGAACTGTATAACTTGACTGAATATATAATAATTATCCAGTTATTATCTAAGCATCATTCTGGCTTTAAAAGCTCAAATCCTACAAATCAACACAAATAATCACCTTTGACATGATCGGCAACAAACAATAAGATATCCATAAGACAAACTAGCTTTAATTAGAAGTCATGCTTCAGTTTGTCTCTCAGATGTTCCATGTAGAACATCGTTCAGCTCTACGATCTATTATTTGTCTGATTTTATATGAGATTTTATTATTAAGGCTTCTGGTCAATATTTGAGAAGGAAACAGATGATCTGGTCTTGAAACAGGAAAAGCCTAGAAGAAGAAGATTTGATGCTTTGATGTCGTACAGTTTATTATTTTGGGTGAGACTGCGACAGAGCCTGAATCACCATAACTAAACATTTAAAATGAAGATGCGACGTCTAAAAAAGGTATGAAGTAAAGGCAAAATTATTAAGTAGAGTGTATGAATAATTAAGACGTTCAAATATGGGTTTAAGTCCGTATGAGACCAGATTATTAGGGGGAGAAAGAGGGAGAAAGACAGACAGACAGACAGAAATACAGACAGAAAGACAGACAGACTGACAGACAGAAACACAGACAGACAGACAGACAGACAGAAATACAGACAGAAATACAGTCAGACAGACAAACAGAAACACAGACAGACAGACAGACAGACAGACAGACAGACAGACAGACAGTGACAGAAATACAGACAGACAGACAGACAGAAATACAGTCAGACAGAAATACAGTCAGACAGAAATACAGTCAGACAGACAGACAGAAACACAGACAGACAGACAGACCGACAGACAGACAGACAGAAATACAGACTGACTGACAGAAATACAGACAGACAGACAGACAGACAGACAGAAATACAGTCAGACAGACAGACAGACAGAAACACAGACAGACAGAAACACAGACAGACAGACAGACAGAAATACAGACAGACCGACCGACAGACAGACAGACAGACAGAAATACAGTCAGATAGACAGACGGACAGACAGACAGACAGAAACACAGACAGACAGAAAGACAGACAGACAGACAGAAATACAGACAGACCGACAGACAGATAGATAGACAGAAACACAGACAGACAGAAACACAGATAGACAGAAACACAGACAGACAAACAGAAAAACAGACAGACAGACAGACAGAGTACAAGACAGAAAATTGTGTTCCTGCTGTATAAATTCCTCTGCTGTGGGAAATGTGAGCCTCTGCTACTGTATGTGTATATTGTGTGTGTGTGTGTGTGTGTGTGTGTGTGTGTGTGTGTGTGTGTGTGTGTGTGTGTGTGTGTGTGTGTGTGTGTGTGTGTGTGTGTGTGTGTGTGAATTTTTATCCAAAGACAGCAAACCTTTCTCACTAAGTTAATCGTCATAACGAGACCTTTACATAAACAGCTTTCATATTAATTATATATTTATAAAACGATCAGCGCCAAACATTAAAGTAAAATAGACTTCATAGTGAGTGATCAAGTTAAGAAAATAACTGTAAGGGATGCTGAAAGGACAGAAGTCAGTGTAAATAAACAATTCTCATAAATGTTATTAGATCTTAAGACACTGAATAAAATAGCACAACTCCTGTTAGCGATAGCACAACCAGTTAGCGATAGCTGTTCAGTTCACTCGGGTAGATTACACACTAGTTTAATAAGTGTTACCCTTTCTGAATGTTAGAGATAACAACTGGCTTAAAGTATATCACAAAGTGACAGAAATCCATGAGAGATTAAAGCAAGATACCGGTTTAACAGGATTGTTTTATCAGTTCAACCTCTGATTGTAGAAAACCAAGTATTTATCATGATGGAAGTAATAATGTAAGATACAGCCTATAGAAATAAAAAAAACTGAGCTACATCAAAGACGCATAAAGATCAGGCTGGTCTTTGCGGCATGATTTAAATTGTGAGGTTCCGTCTAGAAATTATTTTATCAAGCCATCAAGCACAGAGCAAACAGTGCAAGGAGAAAGAAAGTATGTTAGGATGGAGTCATGTCAGAAGTTTGGGCCTACCTGAACGCTGACGATGCCAACACTCAGGTAAAGGAGTACAAGCTGGCGCAGTGGCATTATGGCGTCTCACAGTAAAAGAGGACCAAATGCGAAAAAATAAACCAGGACTTGATGGGCAAACTCTCCAGGCTTCAAACATCTACTGCACCACCACCACCACAATTACAGGTCATTAAACCTTAATGGTCTTCTCTTTATCTCCCTCTCTCCCTAACCTTCATTCTCCAAACCTCCTCAACTCCGCCCAGTTGATACAGATACCCTATTCCCTGACACCTGGCACATGAAGGCACACGAGCTGTACAGGTGAGCACTTAAATTTTTGTGTGTGTGTGTGTGTGTGTGTGTGTGTGTGTGTGTGTGTGTGTGTGTGTGTGTGTGTGTGTGTGTGTGTGTGTGTGTGTGTGTGTGAACAAAAAAAAACAATACATGGAGATAATTCATAGAAATTCAGTAACATAGTATGAATGACCTGTACATGTCCATCTGCAGTAGTTATAATGGTGACGTTGCCATGGTCTGGTGTCAGATGTACAAAATAGCGCTGGTCACATCCAGAAGATGGCACCCAGTTGAGAGAGAACGAGCGAGGTGTCACACTGGTCACGCACACGTCTTCAGGAATAGCAGGGACTGAAAGATACAAAAACAAAAAAAAAAAGAAATTTTGTGTTATTAAAGCTTTCTCCATCAGTATGAGGGATTCTTGCTCATCATGCACTATTATCTCTGGTGTACCTCAAGGCTCCATTATAGGTTCAATCTGATTTCTTTAGTTGCCATCTTATACTGTATCTTCTCTGAAATATCTTCAGTTAGGAGAAGCTTTTTATTAATATTTTTCAACAGGAACACAGTATAATGAGTCAGGGCTTTTGAAAAGAGTCCATTAAGCAGTGTAACCTGTGTGTACGGTAAGAGTGGCGGCCGTCCCGCTCTGTCGTCTGTTCCTGACTCGCTCCACACTGATGTTGTAGGAGCAGCCGTCCCGCAGACCGCTCGCCGTGTATTTCTGAGCGTCTGCACCCACGCCGTCCATCCAGCGGTGTGAATCATTACTAACTGTCACTCTGTGGAAGTCAAAATGGCCAACAGCAACGTCCCAAGCGAGTGTGACGGATGAGGAGTTGGAGTGGAACAGAGAGAGAGAACACACACCTGCAGGACCTGAAAGAAGGTTCAGCAAAAAAGATCAACAACAAACACACATGTATAGCAAATATCTACTAAACGTTTTCACTGCAGTAAATTCGGCATCGGTCTTATACTGTCTTTATTCTCAATTCTACAACAAACAAGAAAAAACATGAAACATACTGTGAGGGGGTGTTTATTTATCGGTGGAAGGAGTCTACACTTTTCCAGTTGTTCTGCGTTTTTGTAACAGTCCGAAGTCCTCTGTTGTTCTGGAATTCTCTTATAACAACTGTATCATTCATTCATTCATTCATTCATTCATTCATTCATTCATTCATTCATCCATAGTAAGTGCTTTATCCAGGTCCCTGAATAAGATGCCGGTCCTCTAACCCAACACTTACACTGTACCTCCCCTCGGTGTATCAGCCCCATGCTACCTTACGAGTGACAGTTTACAGCTTTGACATCCGTCCAACATTAATTACAAACCGATTCCTGTATTAATAACTCTTACTAGTGGAGACGTTCTTGCTGACACTTTGGCTGAAATCTTCTCGCAGGAAGGACTGGATCTCAAACTCATAATCACTTCCTGGGATGAGGTCAGTTATCTTCACATGGTTCCCATGGACGATGACTCGGTGTCGAAGAGACGTGTCCGTACTGAGAGCGTAAAACACCTGCAGGTTAAGAGTGAGTGAGATTCAGGTACTCGCATACTAAGAAATTATAGGTCAAATCTTTGTTCATATTATTTCATTTAGATACAATGCACAAAGGATTCGGTCTCCGTACTGAAGCGGCGATACACGTACGGTCGCAGATATAACACAGGATGAGTGTGTGGCAGATTAGATAACTAGCCGTATAACTTAGCTAATGTTATCTACATGAATCCAGTTGTTATGGCCTTGCTTTATGTTTACAAGTCTGTCTCCTGTTAGCACATTATTAAAAAATTAAAATCAAGACTGCAATCACTATTAAGAGCTGGAATTCTCAATCATGCTGACCGGCAAAAAAGTGGAAGTGAAATACAGTAGCTAGAAGTGAAATTAGCTGAGTTACTCATGAGGACAAGCACAAGGTCGAAAGTATCAAATATTCCTATCCTTGTGGAGATATGTGGTCCCTACCAAATATAAAAACATGCACACACACACACACACACACACACACACACACACACACACACACACACACACACACACACACTCATTCATACAAACACAAGCTTGTTTTTTGTCTCCTGCTGTGTGGTATACAGCGTGTTTGGGGTTGTGTATTATTGAGGGATTCAGTAACCTGAGCAGGTAAGGCAGTGAGGCGTTGCTAGGCAACCTTTCAGGTGAGGCAGTTAATATGAAATTTTAAATAGGTGTCCTACTTACTCCAAAAACTCTTTCAATGTAACACACACACACACACACACACACACACACACACACACACACACACACACACACACACACACACACACACACACACACACACACACAAACCTGCTAAATTCTTTTACAGGAAATCCTTTACACAGCACCCCATCACATACAGCTGATGTACACCTTTACCTTAAAATGATGAGATTCCCCTCACTAGGAGCAATGTCCTCCTGCTGTTTGTATTTTAAATCTATTTTCTTTCTTTGTGTTTTTTTCTATATTCCTGAATGACATTGTCGGGATCGTTATCTTTTCACACCTTAAATATGAATCAACAAAGTAATTACAAAGCAATTACATTATACATAAATACATGAATAATGTATCTAGCACAGGTTAACACAGGCTAAGTACAGAATTTTAAGCTTCTGAAGACTAATGCAGATTTAGACTCATTAACTGTAATATTTAGGCTGCGTATTTGTTAATACACATGTTATAAATATGTAATAGATTAAATGAATCCAGAAAACCAAAGGGGTGCAAACTTTCGCTCTGATATGAATTAATGATAGGTCTGTATATCACCACACTTCTGTTAGTCTGTTAGTGGCTTCGGTGTACGTGTCCGTACCCTGTAGCCGGTCACTTGTCCGAGCGGTCGTGTCCAGGTGACGTACATGGCCTTTCCTTCCTGTTCGATAAAGCTGATGGTATCAGGAGGAGCTGGAACTGCAGTATAAACACTGATAAGGAAGAAGAACAAATACAAATCACCTAGCTAAATGTGGGAGCCATAAAGGCACAAAGCAGTCCAGAGAATTTACACGATATATTATCAGTGTCTTAATTATTGGCACCCTTTGGTAAACTTTGTAGTTAACTGTAAGCTTAATCTCACTCTGAAAAACTATATGACAGAAAGCTTGCTTCTAGCTGTAGTGAATTTATTCAATGAAATTCATTTATTAGTTAGATAACATCAAAAAAGTGAGACATAGGACAGTATTTTGTGTTTCAAAATAAATGATACGTAATGGTTTTATTAATCGTCGGTGGAGTATAAAGATCAACAAGGAAAGCATGGAAGATTTATAATCTAAAGCTAAATAATCCATAATTCAGAAGTGTATTAAATATTTAAAGAAGAATCTACAAGTGACAATTCGGGTTAATGATGTGTTAATTCTTTAATTAGGAAACAGATCATGAATCATTTAAATAATCACAACAAATCTCGCTTTCTTTAGCCTCCATTTCATAGATGTAAAGATCTAAATCTCTGGCCCTGGGTGAATAGACAGAAAAGACTCAAATGTAACCACTATAATATGGATTAAAACAATTAGAGTGGATTTTGTTGTTAATATTAACAAAAATATGAACTGTAAAAAAATTTTTTAATATAAATTGAAACAATTAAAAAATAATGCAACAATAAATAAATAAATAAATAAATAAATAAATAGATAAAAATAGATAAAAATAGATAAATAATAATAATAATAATAATAATAATAATAATAATAATAATAATAATAATAATAATAATAAAATATAGTTTTAAATAAAAATATAAAAAAATGTTAACAAATAAAACAACAAAAATAAAATAAAAACAATTTAAAAATGTACCTTTTTGTAAATCCGAAGCTTATATTTTAACTCCATAAACGTATTTAGTTAAACAAAATTAATGTTAATTGTTAATGTTGTAGTTAAAACAGACAGAACAAAAGTTGAAAGACAGAAATTAATTTGTTATTGAATTAGTTTTGTTATTGTCATTTATTTGTGCTCCCTGAACCCATCAGTGTTATAATGAACCACTGAGAGTTCCTGTCCTGTAGGGGGCGCTTTTCAACAGGTCAATCTCAAATCAAACAAATAATAATAATAAGACAATATACACTCAGGACAATATATTTACACCTGTGTGTTTGGATAAAGTGAAATTAATTAGGGAAATTTATTAGAGACTTTTCTGAAAGGGGATCAAGGCGATCACACACCGTGAGATAAAACCAGTCATCCAGCATCATGGGGAAAAAATAAGACAATAAAGCTGAACATGTACATGTGTGTTTGTGTCTCTATCTCTGTGTGTGTACAAGGGTGTGGGTGGGAATTGGTGCAAATGTTTTCACACAAACACAAGCTGCTATTCCTGATCTGTAAGTCATTAGTAGAGGTGATAATGTGGGACGAGATACACGAGCAACACAATTACTTAGTAAACCTCTGAGGAGGAAAGAAAGAAAATAAAAACATTTCTTTCTGTTATAAAGCCTGTTTTTCATTTGTTTTTACTGAGTGTAAACTATATTATTGTGCATTTATATATATTAAAATAATAATAATAATAATAATAATAATAATAATAATAATAATAATAATAATAAACCTTAAATATAGACAAATGTAACTAATAAATCTTTTTATAACATTTTGTTTTTTACACATTTAGATGATTATTAAGATAATCAAAATAATCTTTCCTGATATTTTTGTATATATCCATTTTTTGGGGGTTTTTTATACTATAGAAATGGATATATGTTTGTTGTTGTTTTTTTTTTCGTTTTTTTTTTTTTTTTTTTTTTGCTCATTACAAGTATGTGGATCATTGATCCTCTGAAACAGCTGTAACAACCAACAAATAAAAATAAAATAAGTTTAACACACGAAGTGTGTAAAAGCAAATTAAGAAATATACTTAATGGTATTGTATTTGTTCTATAAACATATTATAATAAGAATTATTAGTTTATTTAAGATATCTTTGCTCTCTCTCTGTGTGTATGTGTGTGTGTGTGTGTGTGTGTGTGTGTGTGTGTGTGTGTGTGTGTGTGTGTGTGTGTGTGTGTGTGTGTGTGTGTGTGTGTGTGTGTGTGTATGCACTGATATCTCTACTCACACGTATTAAGGGAAAGTACGGTGGGAATACTGTGTCTCTCTCCACTCACACTTATCACCTCAACATTGTAACCAGTCCCAGGAGGAAGACAGTCAAAATTGTACCTTCTGAATAGTAAATAAATCACTCAGAGAACCTGAATAAAATGCAAAGACATGAAAGAACAGCTGAAGTATGAAGAATGATGTGTTTGAGTTCATACCTCTCATCAGAGACACTGAGCCTCATCTGCAGTGTGTAGGTGGAGTTTTTGATGGACAGCATGAAAGCGTTACACACTCCTGGTCCCTCTCTCCAGCTCACACACAGAGATGATGATGTTCTGCACACAGGCTCTAACGTGACCGAGCTAGGA
>NC_062530.1:3292211-3347211 GCF_022655615.1 Tachysurus fulvidraco | reverse complement strand
AAAAAGCAAAATAATTTATCTGGAAATATTTTGTAACCATTCATTCATTCATTCATTCATTCATTCATTCATTCATTCATTTTCTACCGCTTATCTGAACTTCTTAGGACATGGGGAGCCCGTGCATCATCGGGCATCAAGGCAGGATACACCCTGGACGGAGTGCCAACCCATCACAGGGCACACACACACTCTCACACACACACTACGGACAATTTTCCAGAGATGCCAATCAACCTACCATGCATGTCTTTGGACCGGGGGAGGAAACCGGAGTACCCAGAGGAAACCCCCGAGGCACGGGGAGAACATGCAAACTGCCTCTAATAGTTTCCTTATATCATATAATCGCCTTGTAATAATATGCATGAATTACAATTAGATTCGGTTTAATACTGAATTAGACTTGAACCTGATTCAGGCTGAATCTGACTATGTTGATAAATTTAACCTAAACCTAGAATCTATAATCTATAAACAACAAGCTTAGCATTTAAACATCACATTCTTAAGTTCAGAAGAAAGATAATCTGTATTAGTTGCATGATTGGATGTGTCTCTCATGTAGAACTACACTTAAACACCCTAAACTCCCATTTCACACTTCATACAGATGTCATACAGTCTGATTTTTTTTGTACTATGCAAATTAAATCGAGCTCAACGTTTGAACCACAGAATAAAAGGATGTTGACCGTGACCACTCTTATCTTAAGTCCTGACTCATCGGCTTTACACGAGGAGGAGTTGAAGCCTGGACACGACGTTAATTACATTGCTATAAAAGAACAACACGGCTCAGCGATACAGAGTTCAGCCCCGGTGTGGGACGATCTGTCCACACATCGCTCATGAGGGACAGGAAAAGCAGGTTGATGTTTCAGGAGAATTTGGACACACACATACACAGGATGTAGGTTTGTAGACCTTTGTATAGAAAACTTGTAACACATCAACTGAGACATACATAAGAATTTTTACACTCTATGTTCTCCGGAGTAGCAGGCGAAGGTACTGTATAAGGTGTTCAGGATGCAATATTTCTTTCTTTGCTTTCATTTTTTTTTTTATTAAATCTATTACGTTCTCGTTCTCTATAAAAGGATTTCACCGACCATTTTTGACATGAAACATTTGTGCTGTAGATTTCTCCAAACTGATTGGTCAGAGGGGATTAATTCATTTACATTTTTCCCCATTTGTGATTTAACTTCATCCCAAAATGCAACACGGTCTATTTTTAAAAGAAGATGTACTCTATAGCACTGACAGAAACCGATAGCAACAAACAAATCGCCTGTAGGTCTGTTTTTTAAATTTCTTGTGGCTGTCAGTTATTAACAAATAATTGTGTACTTTATTTATTTTTAATAAATACACCTCAGATCGTACCTGAATATCATGTAGAACTTTCTCTGAACACGAGGAAGAATAAAGAAGTCTATGATAATGTGGATCTGGACGAAAAGGCAAGAGCAGCAGGAGCCTCTTAAATCCAGTGAAATTTGGGAAAATGTAATGCTGCAGCATATAGAGTATGTAGGCAGTGCTGGTAAAAGTGGGTAAGGCTCTGGTTTGTTGGTAGAAGTCTCAGGGTTCCAGACACTACCAAGCTGCCACCTCTGGGCCCCTGAGCAAGGCCCTTAACCCTGAGCCCTGACCCCAACCTCCAAAGTTGCGACATGTGATGAAAGAATTTCTCTGTGCTGTGATGTACAGGTGACAAAATAAAAACTTCTTCTTCCAGAGAATACAGACACTTCTACAGCCGTGTGCATGTGACCTTTTGGCAACAGCTTGGGGAAGCACCACAGACGGTCAGGAGTGCAAACACCTTTGGCTATATAGTGTATGGATTATTTAGCACCATATACTTTATTCTTGATTACGGTTGTTCTCTAGTTTTGATCCTTGCTTGCCTCTAGACATCTCCTTTAGATATCTGTGTGTGTGCCAGCGCTAGAGGTCTTCACGGGTCCACTTAGATCCGAAAACCGGAGGTCCGACCAGAGACCCGAGCGGGTTCGGGTCTAATAGTTTCACGTGTGCCTCGGACACGGGTCGGGTATAATAATAGCAGCATCGGGTCTCGAGTAATTTAAAATGTTTTTACCGAACAGACCCGAGAAGACCCAAACTACTGTATCTCGTGTGTGTGCATCGACTCGAGTCCTTTTCCAACCTCTCCTCTGTTTGCCAAGACCGCTTGCGACATGTGGCTGGTGACGTGCGGCTGGCGGTAAGCTAATTTTCGTTGAAACAGACCTGTCAATCAATTTTGAATCCACGCTGTAGCGATTAATTTAGTGTTATGCAACATTCGGGTCCAGTCGGGTTAAAAAAAATTGCCAGCGGGTCGGGTCGGACTCGGGTCTAATCTTACGGGTTTGTCTCGGGTCGGGTCTTTCTTTAAAAAAAAAATTATGCACGTCGGGTAAAAAGCGATTCGGGTCACTTCGTTTAGGGTACATTTCTTTAGACCCGAAAAGATCTCTAGCCAGCGCTTGGACTCCGACATTCAACTCTCGGGTATTCAACTCTCAGATCACAAGAAAAATGGCACATTTTCAGTTTAATAGAATTCAGATGTTCACAAATCTGGCTTATTTATTTATCCCTGTAGGGGATTTTTTTTTGTTTTTTTTGTTTTTTAAATGTTGTGGCAAATTGTTCACAAACACAGTTATTTCTTAAATAAAACAAGTGGTTAAAAAAGTTACAAAAGGCATCTAAACATACTACAGTCTTGAGTAGGTTACTTATTACATGCAGGCTGCAAGAATCAACTTTGCTTCAAAGTATTTTTCAGAAACCAAACTGCATGATATTGATATAACACATACATCATTTCTTTTATTATTCCTTATATACTGAAAATATAAGCTGACTGATTATTAATCATACAATCGTCTACTGACTATGTGATTAATTTATGTAATATTCCCAGATTGTTAATTCAGAATTTAAAATACATATAAATACGGTGTTAGTAGTTTGGGGTTGTATTGATCTGTGTGGTATTAACTGAGCATGTCCACTGAGAGGGTAAATAGAGTTGAAAATGCCAAGGTACTGCACATCTACAGACTTTTATCAGTTAGTTCCACTGGCATGAGCAGTCCATCGGCTCCTGGTAGTTGTATTCCACGGACGTAGCGTTGCGGGTGCAGTACAGCTGGATGACGCGGCTCTGTAGACCATTCTCGCGACAGCACTTGCAAAAACGTGCATGGCTGTTTATGTTGAAGTTAAATATGGTGGCAGAAGGACATTTCCCATCACAGGAATATACTGTTACCTGAAAGGCAGAGAGAGAGAGAGAGAGAGAGAGAGAGAGAGAGAGAGAGAGAGAGAGAGAGACAGAGACGGAAAACTGAGTCGGGCCAAATAATAAACAAAAATCAAAACAAACGTGTAGCCAATGAGCAAAAAGGGGCGGGGCTTGTCAATATGGGCGGAGAGAGTGTTCAGTGCGCATGTGTGTCATTAGCAGAAAGCGGTTTTAACATTGACATGGAGGATAAAAACAAAGAAAGAAAGAGAAGAAAGACTTACGATAAGGACAAGAAGTAGGACGTGTTAATATAGGATCAGCTTTCCAGCGCTGGAGAGAACTGAAGGAGCAGGAAGTCGGCCACATATTCACAGGTTGGAGTTTCCCGAGTCAATAACTCCTGAGCTAAACGCTGTTACTACACAAATAACACCTCTTTTCTATCGTAGTAATGTAGAGAGGCAGCTACAACCACGTTTTGTGTAGTAACAGCGTTTAGCTCAGGAGTTATCGACTCGGGAAACTCCGACCTGTGAATATGTGGCCGACTTTACTTAAGACGCCGAGGCGCTTTTTTCCTTCTCGATAGGTGAGTAACGTTGGTTTTGCTTTGTTACACAGAACTAATATATGCCTTTGTCCTTTACATCATTATGCTTGTGTGGCATTTTTGCTTGTTTGTTTATCTACAATCGTATTGTTCTTCCCTTCAGCTATGATAAAGACACGTTTCTTTCCAGCAGTCGCCTGGGTTACGTATGTATGTGTGGGCGGAGCTATCGATACAGGGGTGGGACCTATTCGGCGTAGGGGCGTGTTTGTTTTGGTGATTTAAAATGTCAACATTGGCTTTCAAAAATCGGAGACCCCACCTTTAAGTAGATAATTAGCCAGTATTGAAATGAAGCAAATTTTACTCACTGGTGCATTACTTCTGCAGTCATCTTTCCTTATAGTGGTCCTGATGGCAACCCTTTTGCATGTTTTACCATCCTCTTTACCTATGAACACAAAGAAATGGAAGTGTAATGGAAGCACACAAGAGCACAATTACAGTAAACCGTACAGACTGCCAATGCATGGTGGTATGGCTTGGGCTTGGAAAATTTTTTTTTTTTTTTAATATCAAGCATTTAAAATCTCAACATGGTTTCGAATATTTAAACAGTCACTCAGTAAGCAAAGGGAAAATTCGGGAAAATGATATAATTAAGAACAATTTACTTCTTGCTAATTACTGCCTGAAACACTTGGCATGTCATAAAGATTAAAATAACCTGATCATTCTGGTGGAAACACAACAGGAAGGACAAAATGAAGCATCTCCACCATAAGAATTGTTAGGTCTATTTGTATCAGTTAGTTGTACTGGTGTAATATTAATATATTAATATTTATCTTGTAGGGTGATGAAAAACGAAGTGAGCCTGTAGTTTGTTTTTAGCTGTGCTTGATTTCTGCCTTTAGGTAGGTTAAAAGCTGTAATGTTTAAGAATGTGAGCAAAGCATCGTACTGAATTTGTCTCCGCATTGGTGAAGAGATGAAAGAATTAGTGCTTTAATGTCCTACGATCATTCATCACATCAGCTACCGGAAAATAACCAAGAAGCTTTTTATAGTGCTAGGAATAAATGTCTAGAGCAGCTACACTAAACATGATGCTACAGCCATGAAAAATACTACAGTCATGCAAGACAGCAATATTGTCTATGGTCTCTCAGGGGGTGGGGGGTGGGGGTGGGGGGGTTGTGAGTGTCATGCTCTGTCTCTCGTGTCAATCGTGTACGCAGAAGAGAGCGGATTCCTACGGTATATTCCTGCTGTAGCCGTTTCTACAGTGTGAGGAAGCATAAGCAGTAAATCAATGTGGTTGATTGGCTTCACTTGGAGGAAGCATGTGATATGAAGAGACTTTGCAGGTCACCAAATTGGGAAGAAAATCTGGGACCTACTAACCATTCCCACAGATACTTACTGTACCAACTGATTAGTGCAAAGTAAAGATCATTATGCCTGGTCTTACACACGTGGACAAAATTGTTGGCACCCTTCGGTCAATGGAAGGAAAACTCACAAACTTTAATCTGACAAAAGTAATAATAAATAAAAATGCTATGAATGTTAACCGATGAAAGTCAGACATTGCTTTTCAACCATGCTTCAATGGAATTATTAAAAAAAATAAACTCATGGAACAGGCCTAGACAAAAATGATGGCACCCCTAGAAAAGACTGAAAATAATGTGACCAAAGGGACATGTTCATTCAAGGTGTGATCTCTAATCTCAGGAGATTAAAAAAGTGTATGTTAATAATGCAAATAATATACACTTTTAAATAAAGGTTCATGCTGTGAATGATTGTGAATGCCATCATCGTGTACATGCTCTCATCTTATCTTATTCACTATGGCATCTAAACCCCAAAGACTAGATTGGATCGATAGGTCAGTCTCCACGGTGTTGCTATATCACATGTAGCTGTTAGCTGTAGTGTTTGCTAAGATCACATACTGTAGCTTTAAAAGAATTTTTATAGGAGTCGGAGGCTATTTTCTTAAAAGGCATTTCACTGAATGTTTTGTGAAGTGAAAAGTTTGTCTCAGGCCTACACGAGCGAGATGAATTCGTAGGTGTTATCGAAACATTTCAACATGCCATAAATCCCTGATTTGCACTTTGCACCTGTGCCAAGCAGGAGGGAAAAGTGGTGAAGTGTTTTGATGGAGTGTGTGGTGCGCACAGTGCAGATCTGCCTACATGTATGTCCAAGTGTCTTATTCATCTTGTCAGTTCATTCTTTATTTGCTTTTAAAACCCTCTTAGAACTTTTTTTTTTTTTTTTTTTACATTTATTACATTCTTTATACAGATTCGTTGGAAAAACTACACTGGAACGTTTAGGATCCTATGCCATACTTTTGTTCTACTTCTTTGATAGAAACTTCTGGCTAAATGAGCTTTGCCTCAAATATTGTGCACAAAAACAACATATAATTTATGGTTTATAAACTTCTTGTATGTCAGAAGCATTTTGCTTGCACAGCCGACGTGTGGCACCTTTCCCGACAGTCCCGAAATGATCGGTGTTACTTACTAATCACGCATATATCTGAATATCTGAGAAACCAAGAGGAGACTGGCTGATCATTTTGTCAAATACTTTCATACCATCATTATGAAGGATTTCTTGTTGTCGTTGACACGTCAACAACCCTGGACACGAGGGATGACGTGACCCGGATGGCCAACCAGCAGAGCAGTATCACATGTGACAGTTTCCCTGCACGTTCACATCACTGCTCAGCTTTATTGTTAATGACCGTGCTCAGTGATTCTGCCGTACACTGACACTATACACTCCTGCTTGAACCCAACAGGGGGAAGAAAATTCACCTGTATTTCTGCTTTGTGTTTTCTGTACATTAGCATGGTTAAACTAGGCTTACGTCACACGGAGCATCAGATGTTGGTATGAAACCATTTTTTTGAGTAAGAGTAAATAAGCATTGTATGGGACTGTTTTTTTTGGTTAGCGGTTAGCGTACACACACACACACACACACACACACACACACACACACACACACACACACACACACACACGGTATAATAAGGGTTGGAAAGTACCTGTGTCACAGTTAGTACTAGCAGTGGGAGTTACTGGACTAATGGAAAAAGGTAACAAACCAAATCCAGCACCTGAGAAACACACAGGGTCATTTTTTACTTTCATTTTTACTTTCATTTCACACATTGACCGCAAGGTCACAAACGCTGTCTTCCCAGCATGCACTGTGTAGAGCTCATACAACTCATTCCTCACCTAGCAGCCACCCCACAGGAAAAAATCAGCAACCACTAAACCGCATGCCTTTATATACTCGCATGCATGCACACAGAAACTCTCACCGCAACCCATTCACAAATACAGCACCTTAAGCATTTAACATTTAAACATACAATTTATAAATGCCCCCAAAACATCATGTGAACACTAACGGAAAGGGCACATGCCGGAGCGTCTCCTCAAAGCCGTCTCTCAGTTCCCCATGCATGCAAATTCCAGTCTAATCGAAAGGTTCCTTGTGGAGGTTTATGAACAGATCGTTAAAGGCAGATTCATGCAAACCACTACCCATGCTCGTTTTAGATAACTCTGTATGTAAGTATGAATAAGAGGACATTAAATTGATTATAACTGATTATTTCCTACCTTCAGATGCATCTTGTTTTAAAGTTTGTATTTTAATCACTTTTTGATCACTTTTTTTGGGCTTTCACCGCCAATTAAATGTAATAGATTATGATATTGACAGTTTAGCTACTGAAACGTTTATGGGCCCAAAATGTCTCCCAGTTCATATTCCACTATAAGGACATTTCTGTATAGAGAACTAACTGGCGGCAGCAATAAATGAGGTTAAATGTTACAAATTATGAACCCTAAAAATTTACATTTACTGTATATACAAACTCGGTCTCCTGAGTATCGGTCCTGCCTGATACATTTTGGACCACGATGAAGGAGCTTGATTTATTGGACTATACAGTGAAAGAAATTTTTCCACTGAGAATTTGGAAAATATGATATTAATTCATAATAAAATCTATATGGTTTTAAAAAAAAATGAATCAATAATAATTACAATTTCAATACCACTTAACAGCCATAATGAAATCTTTAGCAACATCGCACAGAAAACAGAAAACCCAGAAATACCTTCCAGGAATTAAAAACAGTTTATTACTACCTAAATGTTAGCTTTGTGTTGTTAGTAGAGCTAAAGAATGCTTTTTATTCTCTTCCTACCAAAGCGTACGCTGCTTAGCTTGGTAAAAAAAAAAAGAAAAAAAAGTGAGGAATGGAAACGAAAAGACAGACACGAAGAAGATGGAGTAGGCATCGTGTGCTGCAGGACAGCAGGACTTAATTCAACCACAGAGAGAAACCAGCAGCCAAAACCAAAATTCCCCACGGCCACCTCCATCGTCCAGTCAGCATACAGCAACCACCGTAAACCACAAGAAGCCACCAAGCTACCCGAGTACTTACATGTCTTGCAGCAGCCATCCACGTATGTCTGCACCACACCTCCATTCTGAAAAGAGATTAAAAACAAGTCAGGTCACTTTTATTGTCACATCACCACAGCACATGTGCCTTGGTGAGTGAAATTCTTCGGAGCGAACTCCAGAAATCGCAGAACAATTTACATACAGTAATTAAACAGAAATTAAGAACAATTTATGTTATGAAAATGTGCACAATGCTCAATACCAGGTGAAATGTGCAAATGATGCAATATGCTCATACATCGTCAGTACACACAGTGTACTATTAGACATATTTACAATGCACTACACATTATATACAATATATACATACATACATATATATAGATATAGATATAGATATACAGTATGTATGTATAAGTATAAATATAATATATATATATATGTAATATGTTAAGGTGCAACAGACAGTACAGATACAGAAATGTCCAGTAACAGATAGATTAATGTCAGATAGATCTTGAGCTGTCGGAGTTAAAGTGCAGTGTGTGGCATACCATATGAACATGGGTTTATAAAAACATTCATTTATGGTATTTAGCAAAACATCGGCTGTAAAAACGGATAAAAATAACCCTTGATTTGTCTGCAGACCTGAATACACTCTGTGTCGTTGAAAGGAGGGCAGACGACGCCGGAGGCTAGAATCACCGCTCCGACTACCGTCTCGATGCAGTCGAAACGGGTGCAGTTAGACACCCAAGAGCTACCTGCCTATAATCACACAAATACACACATACAACTGAGCTTCAATTAAGGTTTTAATATAAATGTAATAATATAAATCACTATGTGATAAATGAGCCAAAACCAAGATATGACTTGATTCATTCATTCATTTTCTACCGCTTATCCGAACTACCTCGGGTCACGGGGAGCCTGTGCCTATCACGGGCGTCATCGGGCATCGAGGCAGGATACACCCTGGACGGAGTGCCAACCCATCGCAGGGCACACACACTCTCTCATTCACTCACACCCTCACACACTACGGACAATTTTTCCAGAGATACCAATCAACCTACCATCATGTCTTTGGACCGGGGGAGGAAACCGGAGTACCCGGAGGAAACCCCCGAGGCACGGGGAGAACATGCAAACTCCACACACACAAGGTGGAGGCGGGCATCGAACCCCCAACCCTGGAGGTGTGAGGCAAACGTGCTAACCACTAAGCCACCGCGCCCCCTGACTTGATTCATCAAAATCAAATCATTTTAAACGAAACGCATAAACAATATCCGTATACTATGTCGTCTCGTATATATAAACCGTCACGTATTAATTAAGGAAGAAATAAAACTATACACTATTTACATTACATTACACAAAAAAAAACTAGTGTAAATAAAAATATTACTGTCATTATTATATAATGGCATATAAAGAGAAATGAAGACTGCAATCAATCAAGCAAGCAAGTAATAAATAACTGCTTTGAAACTCATTAATACGGTATGTGTGTATTATATTTAATAAGAGAAAGTCAGATGTACCATAAATACTTCTGTAGTTCCGTTTTCACTGGTAAATGAGCAGGAAACATTTTTACACGAGCCACAACACACATGGGGGTCGGAGGACGGGACGTATACCTGGTGCTTTAGAAGCAAATAACAAGATACAGGTGACCAAAGCAATACACAGCACTCGGATATACACATTTAATACACTTAATATATGCAATAAGTATAAAATAAATACATGTCTTAAGCTAAAAAACTATTAAAACATACATAGTTTAGTCTGCTATAATGGCCAAAGATATTAGCTAATGTATAATATTCATGTGTGTAAGACTCACAGGTTCACACTTCTCAGAGCAGTTTGAGGTGGCAACATCCATGGCATAGAAACCTGTGTCTGGGTCTCTGTGTGTGAGGCACTGCACTGTGTAACACAGATCTCCCTCAACATACTGCACCATGGACTGGCCTGGACTCAGCACAGTCACTCCCTGAAATAAACATACATCTGCCTTCTCTGCACACACACACACACACACACACACACACACACACACACACACACACACACACACACACACACACACACACACACACACACACACATAGACACACACACACAAGGGAGAGTAACATTTGAAGTAAAAGTGACCATAAAACCAAAGTGATTACTATGTAGTGTGTGTGTGTGTGTGTGTGTGTGTGTGTGTGTGTGTGTGTGTGTGTGTGTGTGTGTGTGTGTGTGTGTGTGTGTATATGTGTGTGTGTGTGTTTGTGTGTGTGTTTGTGTGTGTGTACGTGTGTGTGTGTGTGTGTGTGTGTGTGTGTGTGTGTGTGTGTGTGTGTGTGTGTGTGTGTGTGTGTGTGTTTGTGTGTGTGTGTGTGTTCCTTACTGCACAAGTACTGAGTGCAGCCACAGTCGTTGCTATGATCTGGCTCCTCCACTTGAATTTCTCCCTTACAGACACAAAACAATAAAGTCAAAATTCACTTAGAGAAATTAGATAAAATATGGAATTGTCTGTCGAACTGTAAGAACTGTAATTGTGACTTAGAACTCAAAAAATAAAAAAAATAAATAAAAACTTATGCATGGTTTGTGCTTGAGGCACATAGAGATACCCCACACCGTGCTCTGAACAGAACTCACCACGGTGCACTGAGGCCATGTGATACTGTCACACTGACACTCTGTCAGGAAGATACAACATAATTATAAACATATCAGAACAAGACACGTTATATATATATATGTGACTATATGTGGCAGATCTGTGGGCCTGGGGACATTACCACAGGTGACGTCTGGACAGCAGCTGCCAGGTACAGGCCTCTTGACAAGTGCAGTCCCGGTGGCACAGCTTGTGCTGGGCTCAGGACACTGGGTCATATCACACACTGTAAACAAAGCAACAACCTTTAGGTTATTAGATAATTTAGAGTAAAATTCACACTAATGATCTGCTCTTATTACAGGTTTTGAACCCATGTTGACGTTTTTGAGCAAACCGAGCTGGTAGTCACCCCTTTCTCTGTCACAAATTCACAACATATATGTGATCTGCATCATTAGTTTGTACCATTTGATTTGATGTGTTTGTGTGTTGAATTACCACAGTGATAATGTGGGCAGCAAAGATGAGTAGTGTTCATATCTACAACCACAATCTCTCCAGGCAGACATATCGGGATGGGTTCCATACAGGACTCACACACTATAGGACACACAAAACATAACACGTATTTGCAATTTAAAGACCCGGTCCTTATTAGAGATTATAGCAGCCATATTCAGGTATTAATCATTATGGTTATAGGCTGTGTGTTCAGAAAGCCTAAGCAATTCCAATCCATTTAAATATGTCTCTCATTATTGTTTTAGTTGAGCTGTAGTGCAGCGCTTGTATTGCATATACTAACATGAGATTATTATTATTATTATTATTATTATTATTATTATTATTATTATTATTATTATTATTATTATTATTATTATTATTATTATTACTATTATTATTATGAACAACGGCTACACTAATTCCTCTCCATGCTTCTCTTTTTCCATCCATACCGAGGCATCTGTACCAGCCCCACTCTCTGTCTCCGTGTCATGAAGCTTTCGGGCCTTGAGGCATATACAGTAGAGATGTACAGTACCAGCTCCAACTGGCATCATGAAGCATTTGGACCTTCAGTGAGAAGACACCAACTTCATGTGGTCTTTGAGGACAACAACCTCCTCATCAATACACAATTATCAGACTGTATCTGACTGTAGAAAGGACATTATACATAAAAACACTCTGGTGTTTATAACTGTTTATAATAACACCCTCCAGTGTCACCTAAATGAGGATGAGGTTCAATTTTGAGTCTGGTTCCTCTCGAGGTTTCTTCCTCGTCCATCTAAGGGAGTTTTTCCTCACCACAGTCACCTCAGTCACCTCAGACTTGTTCATTAGGGATAAATACAAACACATTTAAATATAAGTCTAATATTAATCTTGAGGTTTTTGTATAATATTAAACTACTATAATATTGTAATAATATTGTACTTTATTTTCTGTTTCTTTATTTTCTTTATGTTCTGTAAAGCTGCTTTGAGACAACGTCCATTGTTAAAAGCGCCATACAAATAAAATGGAATTGAATTGAATTTCTTAAATCTTAATAAATTAAAAACAACTTGGATTTGTTGACAATTAACAGATATATGATGTCAATAAATATCCAGACAATAAAAATAATATTTGAATAGTTGCAGTAAATATTTGTTTGTTTGTTTGTTTGTTTGTTTGTTTGTTTTTGTAAATGTTGCATGCACTGATTCTTTAATTTTTTAACTCTTCTTATTTTACCGTCATTTCCATTCATTCTGACTGAAATGTGAACTTTTTCATCAATTTCTTTTTTTTTTCAGTTCTCTCTACATTTCTCTTTATAAGCCGAATGGACAGAATCGTTCAAGCTCTTTAAAAAGTTATATATGGAAGCCATCTCTTGATTGCTAATGATAAGCAGCAAAGGTTTACCTGTTAAAGCCTTCTTACCACAAAGATAGTTATAGCAACAGGCATGCTGTCCTCTGACCTCTACCAAGAACTGGTCCTCTTTGCATTCTGGCATTGGGACACTGGGACAGGACAAGGGGTCACATTCTGTAACAAAGTATTGATTATTATTTCCACTTAAATAGCAATCCCTTGTGTTTAAAAGTGAATTAAAGATGCATCGAGAACTTATCTGACCACATCGATATTCAGGACAGCAGGACACGGAGCTATAGCCAATCACCAGCTTGTTTCCCATCTCACAGGAAGAAATTTCATTTTGGCACATGGTTAGGTTACACTCTACACACACACACACACACACACACACACACACACACACACACACACACACACAAACACACACACATTAGCCAAAAGAAATGCATGCACAGAAGCTGGCACATATTGTGTTTGTACTGCTGTGTGTGTGTATCTGTGTGTGTGTGTGTGTGTGTGTGTGTGTGTGTGTGTGTGTGTGTGTGTGTGTGTGTGTGTGTGTGTGTGTGTGTGTGTGTGTGTGTGTGTGGATGTGTGTACCACAAATCTTTTTTGGACAGCAAGCGCCCTCCTCCAGCACATCGATATAGTATTCTCCCATACGCTCACACAGAGGAGCCGGCTCAGGAGGACACTCCGGCTCTACTGGGACAACACTGCCATTTTCCAGGCAAGTGAACAGACAACAACCTCGAAGAGAACCATTCCACACCTCCCCTGGAGCCCGCGGGGAGCCTTCGTTATCCGTACACACTGGCGTGCGCATGTTTAACAAACACACACGTACACATATGTACTTATAAGCACTAATAATAATAAGCACTCAGTAATAAGCGATAGCTCAGTTAGGGTTATGGCACGTGTCACAAAGATTAGACAGTTAGACAGAATCTGACAGCATGTCATTAATGCGTAAACATGATATAACTAAATCGTGAGCCCTTGATTTCTCACCACACTGTTCCTCGGTGACACAGAATGCAGAATCGGCTCGGTGCAGGATGGTCCCACTCTTACACACACACTCCTCTCGAATGGAAGTACAGACGCTCTCCTCGTAATAATCTCGATTCTGACACGTCATCGTCTTGCACGTGTTCACACATGGCTTGTACTCTTTTCCAAGAGGACACTTCAGAGCTGTCGTGTGTAAACATGCACACGATAAATAACGCAGAAACACAATCAGGAGCTAGTGCGTGAGATCTGATACAGTACGTCTGTGATACATGTGAACACTCACGGCAGAAGTTACTCTTCCTCCAGCTGAAGCATATCTGGTGAGTGTAACAGATGGCCACATAAGCAGCAAGAAAGTCACACTCGTGCTCCTTGTAGTGAAGGTCACCTGCCCAGATTTTGTCACAGAACTGCTCCGGTGAAACCTACATACAAATATACAAAATTTACACTTCGACGTTCATTGACAGTAATCGAGACATACTGTACTGTATATACATTGTACTATATATAGGTTTGATAAATATTTATATTTCTGTGTAGGACCTTGTGGTGGCACTTGGAGAAGGGGCTCTGGTTGAGCATTTGAAAGCATTTGGTGCAGTTTCCTGTGGTGCAGTTGTCTCCCACTCTCCGGAAGTAATCCGTCTCTTCGGATGTGTCCACCATCCAGCTGTGAAGAAACACAGGTATGTCCTCCACGTTTCGCATCACAGTCCCGTTAGGCAAACGTAAGTCATCTGCTGGGTTACCGTCACAACAGCCTGAAAGACAAAGCACACATTCGTCTTAAACCCTTTTGTGTATTTGAGAATTTGAAAAGATTTCAATTATACATTGATCAAAGCTGCTAAACATCGAAATGTTTTACACACACACACACACACACACACACACACACACACACACACACACACACACACACTGACCGCAGAGGCCTCTAGTGGAGGTGTTATCAGGGGCACTATACTGTAGGACCATGATACCGGTGCTGTGGTACCACTGGATACTGATTCCACTGGGTGTGTGAATGATGTACATGGTCCCTGTGTCATCAATGTGCAGGTTCAATCTGGTGAACGGCAGCCGAGCTGTGATCTGGTTCACAGACACCTGCAGCCAGGAAAAGAAGCATTACAACTTAAGGAATATAAAATCAACACAAATCAAAGAATTTCTTTGTAGAAAAATGTGGCATGGACAAGATACAAAAGATCAGTTGTTAAAATGAGGAATATACTCAGTGAGTGAAAAACAATTTCAGTATGATGACATAGACTGCTTCTGATAAATAGCTTTGTACTTTGCGGTCAAGGCGACTGATTATGATCCTGTAGGCATGAGTGGTTATGTTCAACTTCTTAAAACACAGGCCAGAAGTTCCACCAGTAGGAGTCTATCAGGGAGAGAGAGAGAGAGAGAGAGAGAGAGAGAGAGAGAGAGAGAGAGAGAGAGACAGAGAGACAGAGAGAGAGAGAGAGACAGAGAGACAGAGAGACAGAGAGAGACAGAGAGAGAGAGACAGAGAGAGAGAGTGAGAGAAAGAGTGAGAGAGAGGAGAGAGAGAGAGAGAGAGAGAGAGAGATGAGTAGATTTAGAGAGAACTCTTAGAGATAGATAAATCATATCGTGAGAGAGACAGAGAGAGAGAGACAGAGAGACAGAGAGAGAGAGAGAGCGTGAGAGAGACAGAGAGAGAGAGAGAGACAGAGACAGAGAGAGAGGAGAGAGACAGAGAGAGAGTGAGAGAGAGGAGAGAAGGAGAGAGAGAGCGTGAGAGAGAGAGAGAGAGAGAGAGAGAGAGAGAGAGAGAGAGAGAGAGAACATATATAGAGTGAGAGAGAGGAGAGAGGAAGAGATAGGGAGAGATATAGATATTATCAGAGAGAAGTTAGATAGGATATAAATTAGATGAGAGAGAGAGACAGTAGATAAGAGAGAGAGAGAGAGAGAGAGAGAGAGAGAGAGAGAGAGAGAGAGGAGGGGTAAGATCGAGCACTAATAAAGACATAAACACCATAACTATATTCAGACTGACAACAATATTTTTAATAACAACAGTAAACTTACAGGTCGTCTGATGTAGTTCACACTCTGAAACACCAAAAGAATGAATAAATAAATGAGAAAAAAGAAAATTCATGTTTTTATGTATTGATGTAGGCTATAGGAACTTTAGTGTGTCTTGTTCACCTCACTGGTGGGGCATTTCTCCACATGTCCGACAATGTTCTCTCGGGGCAGGTGGACCAGTATATAGGAGCCGTTATCATACAGAGCAACGTTGTTCCCGTCAAATGTGATGACACGAAGGTCTGAGATTATAGAGCAGCGGCCTGATGGTACACACACATCAGTATCAGTGTCGCTGTTTGTCTAAGCTGTGAAAAGACTGTAGCTGGACCGTTGCCTCGCAAAGCGATACAACATATTGACTCTAACATTGGGACTGTGATACAAATGCTTCAGGTTGAGCAGCTTTAGTGATGTGCACAGTGGTCCCTGCACAGTGGTCCCTTTCTACTCCTGCATAACAGCAGATGGGCTACAGGCAATTCTACAGTACAGTAATACCTCGAGATACTAGTTTATTTCGTTCCGTGACTTTGCTCGTATCACAAATTGCTCGTATCTCAAAGCAATTTTCCCCGTTTAAATGAATTGAAATCCCTTTAATCCGTTCCAGCTCGCAAAATTCCACTCCAGTTGTTTTATGTGTTTTGAACATGAAAAATGTTCAGTACCTGTATTTATAAATGACAAATATTGTATAAAAACATACAGCAATAAAAGAGAATGTTAAAAAAAATAAACTGGTTTTACTATAAAGTGTATTATTTACCTTGGAGATCAGACGACTTGAGCTAACGGAAGATGCGCACGGAGGTTGAGGGAGGAGTAAACAGGTGGAGGAGTTAGGAGGAATTACACTTTCGCTTTCGTTCACTTACTCGCTGCTGTACACTCATAATGCTACTTCAGTAAAATTAATGAACTTCACTGAAATTCTCTTAACTTTACTAAACTTAATTGCTACAATTTCTGTTTTCTTTACATTAATTTTGCTTCATTCTCTTCATCGCTTTTTCTCTTCACTTGTTTTTGCCTTTTTTGTCACTCTTTCCTCACTAACACCTCCAGGTCGTTTTAATAAAAACCCGTCCAAGGAGCTTTGTTTCTTCCTCTCTTTTAAAATGTTTTGGAAATGTGTAAGGCAAGTGTCATTAAACAACGCTGATGCACGACCAGTTGGTCGTGTCTCACACGTGGTTGTTGGGGATCTTTGTTTCGGCGGCGGCGGCTCGGATGCTCGAATCTCAAAAATTTGTTCGTATCTCAATGCAAAAATTTGGTCGAATCACAGCTTGTATCTCAAAAAATTTGTATGTCAATGCACTCGTATCTCAAGATATCACTGTATACGATTACAGTTTTTAGCTATATGTCAAATTTGATCCTATAATAATTCGTTAAGATATGATGTCTAGTGTCTGAACAGAGAAGTAAAAGGTGCGTGTCTTACAGGGACAGCGCCACAGTGGACAGCAGGGGTCTGTGTTGATCTGAATGGCCATGCCCAACAGGTTACACTGCGGTTGGCTGATGTTGAACCTGCAGTGCTGAGAGGAGTTGTGTAGCATCAGCTGCCCATTAAAGCAGATATACTCGCTGCACTCGTCGACTCTGACAGAGTACGGAGGCTAAACAGGAAAAAAAAAAACACCCACAGGAAAACACATTACATACCACACTTCCTTAATATTCCATAATACATAACGGTTCGAACTAAGAAACCTTACCGAAAGATGATAAATTGCCCAGCGACAGAATGTTTGCCAGTAAATTCATTTGAAACGCACCACAACCCTTTAATCCCACCCCACATTAGTGATCGGCAGCAGGGCAAGAATCCCTCAAGCTACAAGGAGCTATTGAATCTCAGACATGAGGTTTTTGAGCAAAATAAAAGACTGTTCAGGTTGAAAAATAAAAAATACCACAGTAACAAAACAATATTATTATTTTTGGGGTTTGGTATTCGTTTTTTCATTTAGTTTGTCCTTCTATAATGCTGACATGCTTAAGAAAATGTTTATATTTCACTCTAAGCTCACCATGCAGGGTCCGGTGGGGAGCACGAATGCAGGAAGGCTGGTTGTTGCACTTAGTGTCGTGGGAGGTGTGGAGGGGGCAGTAGGCGTGGTCTCTGGTGTTGTTTCTGCTGTCGACGTGAAAATAAACTCCTCCTCGGTTACTGTGGAAACAGGGGCTGTCTCTGTGGTGATAAGGGGGGTTGTTGTAACAGGCTGAGTGGTGAAAGGAGTTGTAGTAGTGATGACGGTGGTTGATTCCTCAGTTGTGGTTAGAATCTCTGTAGTGGTAGGTGGCAGTGTTGTGGTAACCGAGGTAGTCGTAGCAGGCGTGGTCGGCTTAGTGGTCGGCAGAGTCGTCGTGGTGAGTACAGGGCTTTCTGTTGGTGGTGGAGAGGATGTAAGTATTTCAGGAGTTGTAATTAAGGTGGTGGTGGTGGTGGTGGTGGTGGTGGGGGATGTAACAAAAGCTTGAGTTGTGCTAGTGGTGCCTTCAGTGGTCGGAGCGGGAGTGGTTGTTGTGGGAGTAGTCGTGGTGGACGTAGTGCTCGTGGATGTTGTCACGGTTGTCGGAACCATCGTGGTTGGAGCTGCGGTGGTTCTGTTCGATCGAGTCACAAACATGTAAGGAGTAGGAGTTGGCGAAAGTATTATACCTGCAAAGAAAGCATTTCAGTCAAAAAGCAGAACAGAAAAGCATGCTTGCATCGAGAAAAACTCATACGGAAATAAATGTCGAAAAGGCGGATGTTGGTGGTACTCACAGTCTTCTTGGTACACACACCGCCTCGTGACTTCATCCAACACCATGGTTTTGGGACAGTGAGGGAAACAGCCTTCCACACTGCACACACAGATTTAAGAGTACTCTTACTATTAAGACTCAACCGTTACTCTCGCATATACAGTACACAAACAGCCAAAACCATAACTTGGTTTTATTTCACACATGCCACTAGGGACAGTAAGAACCGCCTGGATATCTTCATATGCAGATGTGTATTCATGTGTGATGTTATAGAGACCACAGAGTCAACCAGAAGCCTGGTCATCTCTAAACATCTTTCCAGTTAATCTTATGGTGTGTCGGTTCCTCACAACGTTGTTGCGTTCGTTATCCAGGTGAATCTCGATGTCCCCGGTGGTGCTTTATATACTAGACCAGAAGCTCATACTTAAAATTTTCTCAAGTGCATTAAATCCTGAATCTTACAGAGGCAAGAACTGGCAGCGTGTGGCATCAGGATCGTTGCATGTTTTCACACATCCGCTGGCACATGCATGGTATTTCCACTCACACATCAGTCGATACGGAATCACAAAACTGCTCTCTGAAACATGTGCAAAGTGGACAAGTTAAAACAGATAAAAAAAATGTACAAGATACTTCCGTTAAAGCGTTAAAGGTGGTTCGAGGACTAGTGTGTAAACTAACGTGCTTCTGGAAACTTTCTTACCCTCGATATTAAAACTGCTGCTGGTCTTGAAGGAGTTTGAGTTGTCATAGCTCTGTGCACGTACATGTGTGTGTGTAAGTGTAATGAAGACACCCTTCTGGCTGTGCAGCTCAAATGAAGATCGTCCTGGTATCCACAGTGCCTGGTGATGAATGAAAGTTGCCTGACGACGAAAGTCCTGGTCGGGTCTCCAGCGCTCCAGACGCACAACGCGACTGGGTGTGACGCACAGGAAGTAGTTTGGGCGCTCAGCAGACTCCAGTGAGACAGTCGGGAGTCCTAAAGTCCAGAGAAGTAGAACAAAAAGATCTTTAAAGCTCTAACATTCTGTATAGCTTTTAAAACAAAACTGGAAACTTTTTGTCTCATCAACAAGTGTGTAGTTGTTTTAATAAATAAAATTTAATAGCCAGATGGTCTCCTGTGGTACATTTGATATACAAGATATGCTGTAGGAGCCTTTTTTTTTTTTGCTCTGGGGACAAATTATAAGCTATTCCTATAAACCCATATTATTGACTATAATCAAACCTTACCAAATATTATGTCCATACATGATGTAGCTTGAGATAAGTTATTAACAGTCACTGAGAAGAGTCAGTGAGATGTTCTATAAAAAGGATATATATACAAATATAATTCACTTGTTTATTTTCTTTAACAAAACGGTGATATCAATGGTGTTCAATTCCAGCCCTGTTCACCACAAAATAAAAATGAAACTACACGAATGTAAAAGTGTTCTCTCACGTGATGCTCGGTCCTTGTAAAGTCCGCTGGTAATCATGAGGTTAAAGATGGCAGTTGGCTGGGCACTACTCTTTGGCACAGGAAACACCTCTCCACTACTAACATTTGCTCCAAACATGCACACGGAATCGTTCAGCTCAGTGGCGGACAAAGCGAACGGACCCTCGCCCAACTCTGAACACGGACATACGTAAAAACAGATATGATGGAGGTAACGTAGACGGTATATTTTAAAAAGCTTCACAAACATGACTATGTGCCATATACAGTAAAGATATTCATGGTGAAACAGAAGTTCTTTTCTAATTGTGATATAAATAGTTATCAATACAATTAACAAACTCAAAGTTCTTTCACATCCTCTGAACAGCATTAAAGGTGGGGTCTCCGTTGTTTGAGAAATGCTTCAGAAAACTGAGTCGGGACGACAAACAAAACAAAAACAAAACTAGCGTGTAGCCAATGAGCAGAAAAGGGCGGGGCTTGTCAATATGGGCGGAGAGAGTGTTCAGTGTGCATGTGTGACATCAGCAGAAAGCGGTTTTAACATTGACATGGAGGATAAAAACAAAGGAAGAAAGCGAAGAAAGGCTTACGATAAGGACAAGAAGTAGGACGTGTTAATATAGGATCAGCTTTCCAGCGCTGGAGAGAACTGAAGGAGCAGGAAGTTGGCCACATATTCACAGGTTGGAGTTTCCCGAGTCAATAACTCCTGAGCTAAACGCTGTTACTACACAAATAACACCTCTTTTCTATCGTAGTAATGTAGAGAGGCAGCTACAACCGCGTTTTGTGTAGTAACAGCGTTTAGCTCAGGAGTTATTGACTCGGGAAACTCCGACCTGTGAATATGTGGCCGACTTTACTTAAGACGCCGAGGCGTTTTTTTCCTTCTCGATAGGTGAGTAACGTTGGTTTTGCTTTGTTACACAGAACTAATATATGCCTTTGTCCTTTACATCATTATGCTTGTGTGTCATTTTTGCTTGTTTGTTTATCTGCAATCTTATCGTTCTTCCCTTCAGCTATGATGAAGACACATTTCTTTCCATTAGTTTCCTGGGTTACGTATGTATGTGTGGGCGGAGCTATCGATACAGGGGTGGGACCCATCTGGGTTAGGGGCGTGTTTGTTTTGGTGATTTAAAATGTCAACATTGGCTTTCAAAGGACAGAGACCCCACCTTTAAGAATCGGTTGGGTTCATCCCCTCGGGTACAAACTTTTGTGCTTAACATTTTAATTGTGTAGCCAACAATGAACATATGTTTAGCAGACAGAGGACAGTACAAACCTTGGTTGTAGTATTCACAGTCATATGCTGTAAAAGAAACAAAAATCAATATCAAATGTATGTTCTCTTGTGGTATGAAGGTATGATGATGGACAGCAGTCTGAGGTCAGCAGCTCACTAGATCGTGGCACTGTTTGCATGTGTGTGTTCTTACGGCAGACGGTGGGAGATCTCCAGTGTACCGTGACGCCGTGTTGGCAACACTTATGTGCGTATGCGGCAATACTGGTGCACAAACACTCGCAGTCACCCCCTCGATTGCAGTTACAGGTGTCTGTCAGGCAGTTTTTATAAAACCAGGTCACATCCACCTGGGGGTTTGTCAGAGATTAGTCACACTAGTGAGCACAGAACAATGCAACTGGACAAGACACCAAGTGGCCGCTTAGCTTAATTTACACAGCCATTCAGTCCATGCCAAACAGCATTATAATCAGGGCTACCGATACACACTGACACTGCAGTAGAAACAGAAATAAGAAAATGTATCTGGCATCTTCACATATACATGTCTTAACTATTACAATTTAACTAAAACATTTAACTTAAACACATGGGAACACCATATAGTTGTTTTTTTTTTTGTTTTTTTTTTTGCATAAAAATATTTCTTATTCCATTAGAAATAAGACATTTATTTTTTTTCTCATTCTGCTTATGAATTCTTTATTAAACTTATTAAACCTTCTTTCTGTTTTGCACTAAAAGCCTCTGTAAATGACTTGCTCTAAGCCACAACACGTTTTTAGATGAAAATTATTATAAAAAATATATATATATTTTGGCCCAGAAATGACAATGAAATGATCATGATCTTTTTTTTTTTTTTTTTTTTTTATATTTTCAGTATTGTTTTATAATCAAATAGTTCATATTTAAATTTGCATTCATTCAATTAGGCTTTTTTTTTTTTTTACTTTATATAATCAACACAAATAGCATCAATATTCTGGCAAATCAAACTAATTTGTGCACCTTTAATTTGCTTTTCCTATAAAACCACACCCCCTGCTGGGCAATTCTGCAAAGTATTTTCTCATCACTGGGGAATTTTGCCCTTAGTCACACTGCTATCTGCTGGTGCATCACTAACAGACGTGCGTGTGTGTGTGTGTGTGTGTGTGTGTGTGTGTGTGTGTGTGTGTGTGTGTGTGTGTGTGTGTGTGTGTGTGTGTGTGTGTTCCATGGGTAAGCAATGACCTTTTTCTGTAGAACACAGAACATATCTTTAAACTCCCAATGGAGACACTTACCACATTGTGGCATGAAGCGAAAACATCACTGTAGAGAAGGCCGCACTCTCGCTTAGCGTATGGTTGTCTGCTCAGGTCCCCTTCACATGGTCTGCGCACTATAAAATCACTCTCACACTATGTACAACACATACACACAAACAATGCGCTGAGTTAAACGACTGTTAAAAACGATTCAATCATCCCATTCCGACCCTAAGTGCCTTCTAATATTAGTAATAAAAAATTATCTATGATGAAAACTAACTAGCTAAAGTGTCATTTCGCATCAAATCGGAACATAAAATAGTGGCTGCTAGTTTTCAAACTTAAGTAAACTGTTAAATTAGCATAAAATTAAATAGGAACATTGTCCTATAGTCACAGCTTTTAAGAGAGGAAAACTAGAGGAGACAGAAGATTACAAGTGACCTCTTATTAATATGAAATGGGGGATGGGAAGGGGGTTTCAGTTAGAAACCTGTAATAAATGATCAATCATACCACATTCACATGTCTATTGGCAGGTTCGCCTGTTAATTATCCGTCTATTTATTGACTAGCTTTAGCATGTATACAGTATTACTCCCCAACTCCACCCTTCTGCACTCGTTTCTCTCCTACAGTATCTTGATTGCATGTAACGCCTGATTGCACTCACATACCTGGCCAAGAGCCCAGCTATTCCCAAAAGCCTGAGCATTGCTGACCTCCATGTGCCCTGCTGTAGTCATGTCATTCACTGTCACCATGTCAAAGTTCCCACACATGCCACTAAACCGACCCTGAAGACAAACAAACACACAAACACAACACCCAGTTTGAATACATTTGGTAAAAGTTGTTGAAAGTAAAGGTGGTGCAAAAGTCCAGGTATATTACAATGAAAACATTCATAAGCTTTCCCTTGCCCCTCGACTAACCCAAGATCTCTGTTGAACCTAAGCGTGAGTCACAGATATGAAAAAGTAGATGTTTCAGTGGCCTAAGCCAGACATGTCCATGGCACCACCGTTTTCTACGGGGCAGCTTTCCAAGCTGAGCTCGATGACGTCAAGTGAATTTAGATCGTGTTTTTAGATCGAGTTCAGATCGAGTTTACTCCCATGGAAATGCACCATTTAAATGGGACAATATTTTGTATAATATATTTGCTGACAGCTTAATATAAAAGTATAATCAAGTCATTATTGTATTGCTTTCATGGCTGAATTAACAAGACCTATAGCCAAAACATACAGTGGAACACATTCCCAGAGGAGGTTATTACAGCAGCAGAGGGAAATAAATGCAGAATGTGATGTTCAAAACGCACATACAGTATAATTGTGATAGCCAGGTGTTCAAATACATTTGTGTACGTATATAATATATCAACCAGGACTCTTTAACGTCTTGTGATATTATAATATCATATAATAATATTTCTGTGACATTGGTGGCTCTAATGGTATAGCATAATAATAATGACAGCTATTTCAGATTCCTTAATCGTAAAGTCGGACCTTTAGTTTAAATTTTGCGATCTATAAAAGGTGAGGTAGTAACTTTAACCTTCCATCGTGGCCCAGCACGAATGTGGATGGTTGTCTTTCGATCCCACAGCACGGTCAAGTCGTGGTTGGGGAAATGGACCACGGTGTAGTAGCCTGCAGTCCACAGCTCAAATTCGTATCCTTTTCCAATCACAGTAGAGGGGCTCTGAAAATCCAGCACAAACACAATGTGCACCACACATACAGTACAAACACATCAGGTGTACAACCATCCCTGAGAACAAACAGCCACAAGAGCACATTCATAATCATCCAAGGCTGCAGATGTATACAGGTAACTTACGGGTCTGCCCGAGTTATCGTTGAAATAGATTTTAGTGAGACCGACATAGACGAGCAGGTTCTTCATGCAGACTATTCCACTCTCGTAGCAGTCTTTATTCTGAGCCGTGATAGAAATCTCTGTATCACCTACACTCTGTTTGTGGAAAAAGAGAATTCAGGCAGAATATTAAAGGAATTTTTTTTTTAGTCTAATCTCATCTGCAACTAATCTCTGTCCACTTTATATCCAGTTTCATTAGTAAGGTTAGCATATTAAACCTAATCTCAGTGTATTTGTGTGTGTGTGTGTGTGTGTGTGTGTGTGTGTGTGTGTGTGTGTGTGTGTGTGTGTGTGTGTGTGTGTGTGTGTGTGTGTAAGGTCTGTTTGTAGAGTCCGAGGGCTCTGTCCCCAGAGTAGATCAATGGGCTCCACCGAGACTTAGTGCCCTTTAACAGACACCAGAGTCCTTTCACTAACCCTGCACAGACAGACAGACAGACAGACACACACATACACACACCCCTACACACACAAGGCAGGAGCAGGGTGTGTTCCAGTGTGTAGGCTGATTGGGAACAGATTGCTCTTTGTTAACTGAGAGCTATTGCAGAGTTTGTGTGCTGTGTTCGTACTGGTTTGACATTCAGCTGGGCTCCATTACAGCAATCCTGCTCTAATTAAAAATCCACTCTGATTTTCCCAAGATTAGTAGCAGTGAGAGCCAATCCTTTCGAGCTATTCTATCCACCATGACAGCAAGTCGCGAAGGAGAGCTTGCTCACTCACACACCTTCATAGCCTCTTTGTTGGTATTAAAAACGTTTTGGCGAGTTTAAAGGTGTGTCATTGTAGATGTGATAAAAACATTCCGCTTGTGGAAGCTGCTAAGCTCCTTTGCTAATAAATCCGATTTGCTCACAAACGCTCAATAATGGGTGACGCTTTGGACCTCTTAACTTAGCTGACACACTTGGGCTGTGTTCAGAATGTCGTGTATAAGTATTTGCCCCCTTGAACTTTTCCACAGACAGCAGTGTTACAACCTGGAAGTAAAATGGACTTCTGCATCTGTACAAAATAGCCCGTAATATTTGGTTTGATGAAAAACTACACAGTTTATTTATCTGCACAGTTATTGCAAGATTATTTAGAAATAAAAGCAGTAGAATTCAATCACAAACTTTTCTTTTACATCGAGTTTCCACCCAATACAATATTATATAAAATTATAATATTATATTGAACCCAACTCAATTATAGACACACACACACACACACACACACACACACACACACACACACACACACACACACACACACACACACACACACAGCATTACCTTTATAAGGTAAACTTGGCAATCACTAACATAGTCATATTCTAGGCCATCAAACGTGTGGTAATGACGATCGCTATAGATGGTGCACACGGCCGGACAGGGAAAGTACGTGCAATTAAAGAACCCACGATGACACACACTGGGAAGAAAATCAAGATACACCTCGTTAAAAAAAAAGGCAATAAAGACAAATGGTTACCAAGAAACAATACCATATAAACACTGACCAGCGGTAACAGGGAGTGTCCACTGTCTGCCCTGGGAGGTACTCTAGACCAAGCCAGACACATGGGCAGTTTTCTGGATAATAACACTCTCCATTATGACCAACTAACCTGTACATATTAAACACACACACACACACACACACACACACACACACACACACACACACACACACACACACACATACACACACACACACAGATCTTATACAATCCAGTCATTCAATTAATTCCTTTTCTAGTCTGACATAAAAAAAAACAGATTACCCTGCTGGACATCCGCACCCAGACACACAGGGGGTCAAAGGGGGACAGGTAAGGTTCAGCATTAGGTTCCTACAGGTGACTTCACAAGCCACGCCCACACCAGACGGCCCTGCACCCTGCGGGCCCCTGCAGTTATAGTACACTTTCCCATTTGGACAATCATCTGTCTCAGGCTCTGAATAGATAAATGTGTAAGCAGTAAAGTAAGGAGAGGGTTTGTGGTGTTTTACAACTCCAACACACTGCATTGACTAAACAATTTACAGAAATTTAGACAGGCCTAATAATTTAGAAGGCTGAGAGTCAGAAGGCTTGGAGTCAGACGGCTAGGAGTCAGAAGGCTCAGAGTCAGAAGGCTAAGAGTCAGAAGGCTCAGAGTCAGAAAGCTAAGAGTCAGAAGGATGAGTCAGAAGGCTAAGAGTCAGAAGGCTGAGAGTCAGAAGGCTAAGAGTCAGAAGGCTAGGAGTCAGAAGACTAAGAGCCAGAAGGCTAGGAGTCAGAAGACTAAGAGTCAGAAGGCTAAGAGTCAGAAATGTAAGAGTCAGAAATGTAAGAGTCAGAAGACTAAGAGTCAGAAGGCTAAGAGTCAGAAGGCTGAGTCAGAAGGCTAGGAGTCAGAAGGCTAGGAGTCAGAAGACTAAGAGTCAGAAGGCTAAGAGTCAAAATGCTAGGAGTCAGAAAGCTCAGAGTCAGAAAGCTAAGAGTCAGAAGGCTCAGAGACAGAAAGCTAAGAGTCAGAAATGTAAGAGTCAGAAGACTAAGAGTCAGAAGGCTAAGAGTCAGAAGGCTCAGAGTCAGAAGGCTAGGAGTCAGAAATGTAAGAGTCAGAAGGCTCAGAGTCAGAATGCTAAGAGTCAGAAAGCTAAGAGTCAGAAGACTAAGAGTCAGAAGGCTAAGAGTCAGAAGACTAAGAGTCAGAAGGCTAAGAGTCAGAAAACTAAGAGTCAAAGTAAGAATGTAAAAAAGAGCAATTTTAGCATGTACCTCTTTCCTCAGGCACACACTCCATACGACCGTTTCTACAGAGACTTAAAAAACAAATGACAGATTTATAAATAAATAAATAAATAACATATATAATAATCTATATATAATAATAATAAGAATTAGCATAAAACATTTAGCACAATAAAGACACGAATACAAGATATAAGACAATATACTGCCATAAGATTTACTCCTTGCTATAATACAGAAAGTCTGTTTTACTCCTTTTACCCAGAACACTTTACAAACTCTACACACACACACACACACACACACACACACACACACACACACACACACACACACACACACACACACACACACACACACTTACCATGGCCCAGAGGAGCTAAAGGAAACTTCTCCTGGCTGAAAGATTGAACCCATGAAGTAACAATGGCACTGAGAACTAAACAAGCAGAAATCCATGTGACTTTTCAAATCAGTTCAAAAAAGACTTTAAAAAATAATATGTGACCTTAGAAATGTGTGTGTGTGTGTGTGTGTGTATGTGTGTGTGTGTGTGTGTGTGTGTGTGTGTGTGTGTGTGTGTGTGTGTGTGTGTGTGTGTGTGTGTGTGTGTGTGTGTGTGTGTGTGTTTTCCTTACAGATGTACACAGCGCTGACGTGCATGATCATAGTACATCTCATCCATGCAGCCGCACCCTTCGGCACAGTCTTCATCACACTCTTCATCGCTACTCACTGACTGGCATGTTCTCCCACAACTCGTTGTGCAAGAGTGGTACATCATTCCTCCTAAGCAGATCATGCCTACACACACACACACACACACACACACACACACACACACACACACACACACATAACTATCATAATCTCAGATTCTTCAACAATTAATGTTACAGGTTATTGCTTGATTTACACACAAAAAATGTTAATATTCATTAAAAATGTATCTTAGTATTTAGTTAAAAATATTAAATACAATTATATTGTTAATATTACAAGACAAAAGAATGTTTGAGGCTCTCTGCCTATTAATGATGGTGAAAGTTTGTTTTATTTTTCACCTTAAGGTCTAAATAAAATATCTGTAATATAGGAGTTATCATTAGGATAATCAGCAGCCTTTAACTTTAGCATTCATGTACCATAATGTAATAATAATGTAATAAGTCATTTTGTAAGCAAGGATGTTAATCTGCTTTAATTAACTTTTGTCTCAATTCTAACTGCATACACTTGCATCGTGCTAAATTATTTCACAGCATTTAACATGTTACAAAATGTTGATGATCACTTTGGGTGTAAATATTAAAATCCACCAATCAGCATTAGTTTTCTAATGAACCATTTGGCCGACACCTTTATCCAGAGTGACTTTCATTTGATAATTTCATTCATCTGAACAATTGAGGGGGGGCACGTGGTTAGCACGCTCGCCTCACACCTCCAGGGTCGGGGTTCGATTCCCGCCTCCGCCTTGTGTGTGTGGAGTTTGCATGTTCTCTCCGTGCCTCGGGGGTTTCCTCCGGGTACTCCGGTTTCCTCCCCCAGTCCAAAGACATGCATGGTAGGTTGATTGGTATCTCTGGAAAATTGTCCGCAGTGTGTGAGTGTGTGAGTGAATGAGAGTGTGTGTGTGTGTGTGCCCTGCGATGGGTTGGCACTCTGTCCAGGGTGTATCCTGCCTCGATGCCTGATGACGCCTGAGATAGGCACAGGCTCCCCGTGACCCGAGGTAGTTCGGATAAGCGGTATAAAATGAACGAATGAATGAACAATTGAGGGTTAAGGGCCTTGCCCAGGGGCCCAGCGGTGGCAGCTTGGTGGACCCAGGACGTCCAATCGGTTGTCCAGCACCTTAACCACTATCCTACCACATCCCTCACAGCCAACCTTTAATGACTTAATAAATAAGGCATCATTTTATATTGATTGCAGACTTATTCATGCTTGTGAATGGTTATAAGGCAGAACACACAAACAAGTATGCACTTGTGTTAATAGCTTAACAGTACTTGGGTGGTTTAACAGATTAAGATGTGAAGGAGTAAACTAACCACATTCGGAGACGTGTGCTCTGAATTGTATGGAGATGTCGTGTTTGGAACAGATGTAGGCGTAATGAGCAAGAGCGGTGCACAGACATCTACTGCCACAGCGACAGGCTTGATAGCGGCACTGCTGGTGGTACACACCGGGACTCACGTACGAGTGGCATGGAGCGAACACGTCTCCGGTCAGAACGTCACACAATGACGCGTAGAACACTGCAACACAACAGGATAGGATCATAGCAGCAAGCAAAAAATAAATAAAAGCCCATGTAACAGTCATTGCATTTGGAAATGTCAGATTACATTTTTATCTCCTAATGCTGTTCATTTTAAAACCATGGTTATTATTTTATCAACCACGATGTCAGAGATAATTCCAAACAACTATTAAAGTTGATAAAGCTATAATTACTTACTGAAGTTAAAAGTCTATCGGAAATATCATTCGAATCAAACGCAGTCCTTAGAAGGAGTTCCCAATATAATGCGATGCATTCGATTTGTAGGCTTTTTACCTTATTTTTCCACTTTTGGAAATACAAACAGTTGCTTTAGCAGTATGCCTCGGGTCATTACTCTGCTGCGCCTCTAAATTCCGAGGCATTTACTTAGAGGCGCTAAGAACTTTATATCCATTTGAGAATCTTTTTTTTTAATGACACAGGCAGTCGCATCAAGAAAACTAAGGCAATTTTTCAATGTTGCGTTGTAAAGAATTTTTACAGATGAGATCATTTATACAAATGCGGGGCCTTAATATTCCTTAAGGGTTCGTCTAACAAAACTGAACAAAATAAAGCAGAATAAACAAGATACATGAATGTTGTTATAAAGTCGAAATGGTATCTAGTCTAGTTATCACATCTATGCAATACAGACTGTTTTTATTATTATTATTATTATTATTATTATTATTATTATTATTATTATTATTATTATTATTATTATTATTATTATTATTATTATTATGGTTAGATGAGATAGCTATGTATGTATGAGATGTCTATAAATGACTATATGTACATACTATTTTGTTGGTTCGTCTCACAGGGGTCGATGATGGGGATGTTAACAGGGCTGATACATGCTGAAGACACTTTCCATGCATTGGCATGCAGCTGTGGTGTTCCTTCTATCATACCAGCTGGAGAGCTAGTACACAACACAGATCATTTATAAAATGTACACACACACACACACACACACACACACACAAGCCACTTTAAAGGTGATCATAAAATGTAGTGCCAAACCGAGAAGCACATACAGGAAGTCATCTCGCAGGTTGCCATTAAGTGTTCCACAGAGTCCCAGAGTGCCACCTGTCCATGTGCTTTCCAGCTGCACATAGATTCGCCCACCCTGCCAGTCATAATGCAGCTTCAGTCCAAAGGAAGCTCGCAGGCCCACAAATGCAGATGTTAGCCTGCGCACAGACACTACGTCTAACAAACACGCATACCGATACGTTAACCGATTCCTTCTGTATTAACTTACCGTAAAGACTGAATCGAAAACATTGAAATCAGTAGTTGCAGTAAGTTAATGAATAAAGATAAACGATAAACGGGAACCACAAAAATAATTATGCATAGCTGATTTTGGGTGCTTATTTTGTTGTGGTCTGTTCAAACAAAATGCCATCATCTGAGTGGAGACAATATTACAATATCGAAGAAGCAAAGGGTCATTACAAAAAAAGAGTAAAGTGCCTACAAACATCCAAAAGAAAAGATGCTGTAATAAAAAGGATACGGTTGTAAGCTTACCATTTGTGTAAGGAAGACTGACAGCCATGCTGGCCCCAATAATGACCTCTCCTTCTCTATTGAGGGTGACCTGCCTGCTGACATCTTCATCCACCACCAGAGTCACTGAGTGACTACAGGAATCTTCCTGAGACTGACACGAACCCCAAACAAAACATTATATTATATGTCCTTCAGTCGTGTTCATTTGAGCATAAAGTCCTTAAAGTGACTTTCACTGTCATGTAAATTAGGTGAAAACCCCCAATTTGCATATTCATTAAGACAAACTTACAAGACCTGCTGATATAAAGCTCAAATCATATAAAAAAAAAAAGCTCATCATTTGCATGTTTATACACTCATCACAAAAAAATCAATCAGAGCTCGGGTCTTTCTTGTTCCAGCAATGACCAGACTAGAGAAAATAAAATATCTTTATAGATGCCACATCTAGATGCTCCCACCGATGCTGAAAGATTTACATACGCGATTTACATACGAGATTCTACACTCTATTCTTTAACACTAAAGAAGGGTGCAGAAAAAAAAGAAAAAAAGATTTTTCCTGCAGAAATAAATCATGCAGTGATTCTGCAGAATTAAACAGCGTGATATCTTTATTTTACACATTTATTGATGCTCTAAAGCACGGGCTTCCGATCTTATCTTCAAAGGAGTTGTATGAGTCGTATAAAGAGTCGTAATTCAGACCGATCAGGAACCCCATCGATTCCACCGGTATAATAAGTTTTGTCAGACGTCTGCTGAATTGTTGGAATTAAACCTACTGTCAAAGCAGCTAAACTCCGCTTCTTTAAAGAACATATGTGGACATGAAATATAGGCTTTTGGAACTTGTTCCAGTTGTTTACTGGCTTAGACACACACACACACACACACACACACACACACACACACACACACACACACATACACACACACACACACACACACACTTACCTCTCCACATGCTGCATATTGCACAATGACAGTAAACTTGGTGTTGCCACGGCTCTTCACCAGTACGTACTGGCATTTGCCCGTGTGCATGTAAATGCGCCCGTCAAACGTGGTCACGTAGGTGTCGCCCATCACCGTACACTCCGCTGGCATTGAACACACACATACACAGAGAAACTCAGCTAAACTAATAGATCATTTGCCCATATGTTTAAAAACATTATGCCGATACACAAACCACGGGGAACAGACCCCATGAACAGGGAAGAGGAAGAGCAATCTTACAAGTGCAATTGCTTTCAGTGCAGTTCCATACTCCTCCTAAGCAGACACTGAAAACATAATGACAAGAAGACAGAGCCTATAAATTGACAAAATGTCACTGCATCACAAAAAACAAATATGAAAGGACATCCTCGATGCACCAGCTCTTACGCCCAGTGGCAAATATTCATCTATTTTTATGGAAAATCATATTACAGGATGTACATTTGTTTATGGTTAAATGGTAGTTTATGTGGTATTAAGGCAAAATAGTGAGAAACATAAGAGAAATGTAAATGACCCAGTTAATGGACTGAGTGATGCCTAAGATTACTGATGAAATATAGTGGAGATTGTAGGATAGATTACTAGCAATGACCTACACCAAACACTGTTTAAACTCTTACTTCGATTTAGACAAATTTACAAAAAACAATATTCGGGTGTATAATACATCATGACACGATATATCACAATGCAAATATGTGATGATATGAAAATGTGCAATATCAGCATTCTATGAATTATACATCTAATGCAATTGGACTGTTTGAACACCAGAGGTCCCAAAACTCTCCAGTACGGTTGTTATTGGGTTCATTACCAGACACTACATCCCTGCTCCAAAACATGACCCAAAGGATAAGCTGTGCCATGATATACACACGGACACTGAGACACCGCTATACACGTTCCATTCTGTAGAATCAACCCTGCAGTGAAAATAGAGAAGAAAAATGAGGCACGCTGACAAATTTATAAACAGATACAAAATACCAGATTTCCAGCACAATTACTGAGCACTGAGAGCCGGTTCTCTGGATTACGTTTCTAGTCTCACGTTCTTAAATCATCTTTAAAAATGTGCTCTACATCTTACACTCACACGTGTATTTGTGTACGTGTAAAGAGATATAACGCTCTATGAGGAAAGACTATGTCATTATAATTACCATCGGGGCAGTAGCACCCATCCAGACAGTGCAGGTTGGTGCCTAGACACTCCTTTTCAAAAGTGCAGGTGGGGGGGCAGCAACTGATACAGTCTCTATGGACAAAGCTATCTTCACATCCATCCGCTGTAACACACAACATAACAATATTCCATATGAATGCTCGATTATGCGAGCAGACGGGTCCCAAACTCAAAGAGTGAAAATGTTATAGTACATCATTTATATAAACAACACAATAAAAATACAGACAATACAGATTGTGTTTTTACTGTATGAGCTAATTACAGGGATCGGCGTCCTTTCCGATTTTTCAATCTAGCATTTAGACCGATATTGATAGGCAATATCAGATCAGCGCATCCCTTGATAACACGTGAAAACGAGTATTAAGTAAATAGATACTGTTTAACACTCTGAAGATTGCGATAATTGTTTTTCAGTAACCTGTTAAATGTTTAATAAACCAAATAGACGAGACTGACCGCACGTAGGGAAGCTGTCTCTCCATTCACGGACTGGATAACCGACATGGGAGCAGGCCCTGGTGTATTCGACAAGCGTCCGGCAAAATGTTTCTTCCTCCTGTGAGCTGAAAAAAAAGTACAGTGTCAAAATCACTATACATCCTCAGATATAAAGGTAGCAAACTGGATATCTTATACACCTTTGGCTTATACAGTACATATCTTTCACATGCAAACGACTTAAGGTACCTAACCGGACGACAAAGGGAGAAGAGAGGGCATGAAGGTGGAGCAAACATCCAAAGTATGAATAGATAAATAAAGAAATATCAAATCTAAACATCTGGAATTTGCACTTTCATTGCAGTTTTCCTCAGCAGCTGTACCTGAACCTCTGCATAAATTCAACTGTCATCATTTTATTCACCCTATTAAACATATTCAGTTCTGGGAGAGAGAAAGTGTGTGTGTGTGTGTGTGTGTGTGTGTGTGTGTGTGTGTGTGTGTGTGTGTGTGTGTGTGTGTGTGTGTGTGTGTGTGTGTGTGTGTGCGTGTGTGTGTGTGTGCATTGCCGCTTCATGATTAATTTCTTAGCTTATGCGATAGAAATGCTGAGCATAGCTAGTGCCAATGTTCACTCTCGTCCAAGTGCTAAAGTTTAACTTCACCTCAAATGCTGCATGTAAAGGAACTTTAGCGCAATAGGGCATAAGACTGTTTATTGTCTTTTGTGAAATGTATTTTTTGTACTTTTTGTATTGCCTTGTCATTTTTTTTCTACACTGTCTTTTGTCCTGCACTGTCTTGTCTGTCTTGTTTGTCTTGTCCTGCAATGTTTACACCAGGTTGCACAGGTGCACTTTATGTGGCTAAGTGACTACTTACAAGTCCTTATAGCTCTGTCTTTGTTTTATGTAGCACATGATCCTGGAGAAACGTTGTCTCATTTCACTACAGTATGTACTGCAACAGCTATATATGGTTGAAATGACAATAAAGCTTCGTGACTTGACTTGACGGTGTGTAAATCGATATATTATCTAATACAGACACCCAGGTGAGCAAGAACAAATCCAGTTTGAATTCTACCAAGTTATTCTGTATTGAATTCTGCATCCCATATAAACACATACACACATGCACACAAATGCTGGTTTTACTTACACACATAGATCTGAAACACAGCTGGCAACAAAAGGATTGGGATCTATATGCTCATGGCAGGAGATGAAAGGAAAGAAAAGCAAAGCACTGCACTTCTCAATGGCGTCCTGTGTGAGGGACAGAAAACATAAATACACTGACTAAATATTAAACACTGAAGTGAAGTGCCATTTCCTGTTTGACAAAAAACAAACAGCACGTTTCACCATCACACTGATGTCCTACACACTTACATCCATTTCGGACTCGTATGAGCACGGTCCAGGAAAGTCGTCATCTATAGCAGGACAGGGTGGCTCATGAGGAAGATCCACCATCCAGCTGTTCCCAAACTCAGCAACATCATCCGTTTTTATACCTTAAAGTACAACAAGCGAAAGCTAAACCTGAGAACTGTTTTGATACAGAGATTCAGTCTCTATCTAGGATGCAGGAGACTAACAAAAAATGATGTAATAAGTTTATCGTTATAATAACGATTCCTTTTATATCGATTGCTGGAACATTTGAGCTCGTCCTTTCATCTGCGTTACTCGTGTGACGACATTAATAAACCCAGAGTCTACACGCAGAACTGATGTAATTCATCTGAAATGGTTGCTGATAGACACGGTAAGTATGTCTCAGTCTGTTTGTCTCACCGTGACTGCTGCTGAGATCATCTGATCCGTCATCATTGTAGTTTCCGCACAGGCCACAAGGCCGGCCTTTGTGCTCCTCCGTCATTTTGAGGTAGACGCCAGAGCTTCCATCCCAGGCCAGAGAAAAGCCAAACGTGCTCTTCACCAGGATGTAGTCAGCGAGTCGCTCGATAAAGACATTGTGAACCGTCTGAGGCAAAGTCAATCTACAGGAGCAGAATAAGAACAAAATTAAAATGCCAGAGAGACTCCGCTTTCAAAAAAGGTCTGCAGTGAATCAGGATGAGCGACAGAGTCATTGTACTGTGTAAATAGAAAGAATCCTGATCTTATAAAGAGTGTTAAGAAATAAGAATAAATACATCGGTTACTGTACTTTTACTTCACTCTTTAATTTATTAATAGGTCTGATGAGACTAACCTCTGTTCCCCCTTCAGTACCCGGTAGCCTATAATGTGGATCTCCTCCTCGTTAGGAATGAAAAGACTGAGAGAACGAGTACAAGAGTACACTGAGCCATGACAGGAACGACTGTTGTGAACCTGCCATTCAGAGAAAGACAGAGAGATAGTCAGATAAAAGGAAAGGAAGGCAAAAAAAAAACAAAGCATTCAGCTCAGTGGTTAAGGTGTTGGGCTACTGATCGGAAGGTCAAGGGTTCGAACCCCAGGTCCACCAAGCTGCCACTGAGCAAGGCCCTTAACCCTCAGTTGCTCAGTTGTAAGTCACTCCGGATAAGGGTGTCTCCTAAATGCCGTAAATGTAAAACAATCCAAAACGATGTTTAACAAAGTTTAAATAAAATGTATGTTAAGGGCTTCACTAATCTGCGGATGATCTCAGAGAAGGTAAAATATAGTCACAGTAAATAACAAGAGACTCTATAGGTGCTGTGACTCGGTGGTCTGTGGTCTGTAAAGGGGGGCTGTAAAAGCATCTATAACTCACCCACACAGTATACTGGGGCTCTGGTGAGTGACAGTCTTTGGCCAAGATATATGAACATGTTCCAGGGAAGTAGTAGTACATCCCATCGAATGTCTCAAAGTGGTGCTGACCCCATGAGCGACAAATCCCATCCCGGTCCTGCCCGAGATTGGGAACTGAAATGAACAAACACGTTTGTGTTCATTACAAAAGTTACGTCAAGCATTGTACAGTTTAATATCTACTGCATAACCTAATATCTAATGAAAAGCTCACATCAAATGAACTAAAGGACAAAGGAGGAGAATGAGGCATTTTCCTTTTGAGCAAATCCAAAAAAGTCACTAAACACACACACACACACACACACACACACACACACACACACACATTCTAACCATTATCTAAATTAAAACCGTTAAATAAATATTTTTTTTATGAAAAAAGAATCACAAGGAATCACAAACGAAATAATATCTGCACATCGAAACACATTCCTTTTTAAAGATTATACCTTAATTTTGTTATATACAAAAAAATATTGTGTCAAATTCTAAATCTGGTTGTACAATTAATCTGTGTAATAAAAAAGTTACTTACATTATAATCATATTAGTTATATTTGTTCTGGATAAATTAATAACTCATAAAAGTGCTATTTTTCCCCACATAGTTTCTCTTTTGTTAATACACTTGTCCAAGTACCCCTAGGAGCACACACACACACACACACACACACACACACACACACACACACACACACACACACACCTTTTCATAAAAAAAATTCTACAAAATTCAGGAAACATCTTAAACAAATAAAAATATCTATGTTGTAAATCTGCACTGTTTCTTGTTGTATTTAAGATTATGATTACTGATAAGAATAAAAATAAACAATAAAAAAACTTCCTGCATCATACTCATGGTCTTGACCTGTTACTGCCCTGGACACACCTGGGTGCTTTATGGTAGGTCTATACCTGGTTAATTTAACATATGTACAGAGGGTCTTTGTCAGCAGCACTTTTCTCTAAGCACATTTGTAATCCAATGCCAGCAAATTCACAGAAGAAATGAAGCATACTTGCTGGCCACAGATAAAAGTGCACTGTGTATTACGTTTGATTAAGTCATTTATACTGACCTTACCGTTTTACAATTCCGATTCGTTTTAAGATACGCTTTACGGTAAAGTGAGTGCATTCGATTCCGTTCGCAGTGAATCATGATACTGTATTACCGAACTGATAAAAAGTTTGTTCCATCAAAAAGAACTTGTTCTTTTATCTACTGAGGCACATTATCTTACACAATGTTATCATCTAACTATTTCTCAACCTATTATAAATACACAATAACAATAACAACCTTAAAAATTTAAATTACTGATCTGCAGTTTTCATCACGTCACCTCACCTGGTAATAAATAAACACTGAAAATTCTAATTTATTATCTTTGAATCTTGCAATTTCAAGCCTTTTCTTATATTCTTGTTTATATATGCTTGTTTTTTTTATATTAAAATATATACATTTACTGTACTGTATCCTTCGTTAAAATTGTCGAATATGTTGAACGTGAGCGCATGTTAATGACAGACTGACAGACTGAAGCTTTTAAATATTTTCATACAGTATATCAATTGTTTTGAAAAGCAAAACACAATTTAAAAACTATACTATGTGAAAATCACGTGTAATATTAAGGCTTACTGCTACGCTACACGATTACAAATATAAAGTCTGTAGTAATGTAAGCATATAAGTATACTGATGGTGTATGACTATAGGGTTCAAAAGTTTTATGCATTATGCTTAGCATAAATTATAAAATGAGGAAATATTTATAGCGACAGGGCTTTTTACTGTATGTGTATCAGATGCGTTCCGAGAGAATGAAAACTTTTGAAATAGTGCACTTTTAAATATTTTTTGTTTGTTTGTTTTTAGGCAGAGGAATAATATATTGTAGATATTTTCTCAGTCGTTTATGTACCATCAATTGATTAAAATAACGTAACACGATATTTAAGCCTTTTTGCACGCTTCAAAAATTAGTCATAGTACCTACAGTACAGTAGGTTCTACTAGGAAGGAAGTTGTCTGTATTTTTGCAGCATTTGTGTTACTGAGATAAAGTCTGTCCCATTCGGAGGGCAGCATAAGGACATAAGTCTAAGGTTCCACATTTGGCTAAAATATCTAAAGCGACGAACGAGGGCCGAAAACTTGTAACTCTGTGCTTTAATATTGAGTTATAAAACGTATGGAAAAAATAATAGCTGAATAACCAGGCAAATATTGGTTATTTTTCAGCTTCAGACTTTATCGCTATGCATCATGGGTAATCAATGCTTAATTTATTATGATAGTGCAAAGTTCAATTTTTAAAATCAATGCCATGAATATTATTGGAAGGTATAAATAAATAGAATTGTAAGTAATATTTGATTTTTTTCCCCGCATCTTTTAATTGTTCTTATAATCACTAGAGGATTCATGAAAATCAACAATTTTGTGTTCATTTCAGGTTTCTGGGAGATAAGCACGTCATTCTTTTGAGCCTCAGACTCACCGGCTTTATTGTGTTTGGTGTGTGTGTGTGTGTGTGTGTGTGTGTGTGTGTGTGTGTGTGTGTGTGTGTGTGTGTGTGTGTGTGTGTGTGTGTGTTTTACTCACTGATCTGGCAGCGGTCTCCCAGAGCCTGGAACTGTGCACAGTCACACTGTCCCTCGTCCTGACACCAGCCACCATTAAGACACCCACAATATTCTACAAACACACATACACATATACAGTAAACCACAATACTACTGCAATATGTTCTAACATTTTAAAACTTTAGTATCCAGGTCAGGTTATCTACTGAACAATGAATGAGAACTCAATTGACCTTAATTGACCTAAACTGTTTTTAGCTAATGCAACCGTTACAGTATGTAAGCCAAGTCGGACCATCCGTAGTCATCTCATGCTAATCCTGAGACTGAGACATCTTTAGCAGTATTGTGTGATTCTCAAACTACTTTAAAATTTCAATTTCAATTGTGCTTACTAGCATGATGACGTACCACAGATAATCAGACTTGATTAGTTTTCTGAAAAAAAATCTTGATAAAGATTTCCACTAAATACAGATTCACAAATAACTTGAATGAACTGTCTTGACTCCTTACGATATACCATTAAATGCTTCAATAGATGAAATGACTAACAGCATAGGCGCTATCTTCACTAGCACATTAGACATTGTTGCCTGCATCCGATTAAAAAAGGTTAGAGACAAAACACCCGCGCCACGGTATGCTAATCATATTCACGCCGTAAACCCGTAACCTCGAGCGAAAGTGGAGAAAAAGGAAATTAGAGGTTTTTACAATTGCATACAAGAACAGTATGTCTAGCTATAGACAGGCTCTAAAAGATGCTAGAGCTGAGCACCTGAGCAAACCCATAGAGAATAACCAAAACAATCCCAGGTTTCTATTTAGCACAGTGGCTAGATTAACAGTTTATGAGATTCTTCACTGATAAAATGAAAAGTATCAGGAACAAAATAGTTGATGTTCAACCCGTGATCCAGTCGATCCTAAAGCTCTACACTCACAACCACAGTGCTTTACAAGTACAGGACAAGAAGAGTTAGATAAACTTATTACTACAGCTAAATCAACATGTTTTTTAGATGCCATTCCAACTTAAAGACGTGTTACATACAGTACAGCAGGTGAACCTCTTCTTAATATTATTAACTCGTTATCTTTACCTCAAGGACCAGTTTTAGGACCTCTGCTTTTCTCAATGTAAATGCTTCCCTTAGGAAACATCATCAGAAGGCATGGGATTAGTTTCCATTCATCAAAACCAGGTGAAGTATCTAAATTGGTAACCGATTGTTTAAAATATTGTATATAAAAGATATAAAATATTTACTGAACTGTAATTTTCTGTTGTTAACTTCTGATAAGACAGAAATACTACTTATCTGTCCAAGAAACAGTGCAGTACTTCCATTTAGAAGGATGTCCTGTTACTAATAGCTCGACAGTGTTATATTAGACGCCAACTTGTCTTTTGAAAATCATAGCGCCCATGTTACAAACACAGCCTTCTTCCACCTTAGAAATATTGCCAAGCTGAGAAACATCCTGTCTGTATCTGATGCTGAGAAGCTAGTTCATGCAGTTATGACCTCCAGACTGGACTATTGTAATGCATTACTAGGTGGTTGTCCTGCATCTTCACTAAATAGGCTGCAGTCCAAAATGCAGCTAGCTATGTACAAGTACTCTAAATGATTTAGCTCCTATGTATGTACCCTGTCTTCTAACACGCTACAATCCTTCACACTCACTGAGATCACAAAACTCAGGACTTCTGGTAATTCCCAGAATATCAATCTCTACTAAAGGCGCTAGAGCGTTTTCATATTTAGCTTCAAAACTTTGGAATAGTCTTCCTGATAAATGTTCGGGTCTCAGACACACTTTCCCAGTTCAAATGTAGATTAAAGATCGATCTCTTTAGTCAGGCGTACACAGAATACATCCCATAATCTTGAGCTCTAGTAAACGCACGTTATCATTTAGTGCTTGCTAATATTACGAACGTTAGCTACTGTACGCTGATTCCTCTCCGCTGCTTCTCTCTGTACCAGCTCCAATGAAGATTTTGAACCTTCATTGAGACGAGGCCAACCCTGTGAGGATCCTGAGGCATCTAGGCATCTTCATGAAGTATTCAGGCATTCTAAGATGAGATGCCAACTACATGTGGTGTTTGAGGACAACAACCTCCTCATCAATACACAATTTTCAGACTGTATATTTATAATCACACCCTCCAGTGTCACCCAAATGAAGATTCCCGTTTGAGTCTGGTTCCTCTCGAGGTTTCTTCCTTTACCATATGGGAGTTTTTCCTCACCACAGTCACCTGAGTCACCTCAGACTTGTTCATTAGGGATAAATACAAACACATTTAAATATAAGCCTAATATTAATCTTTAACTTTTTGTATGATATTAATATTTGTATAATATTAAGCTTTTTGTATTATGTTTGGTATGTTCTGTAAAGCTGCTTTGAGACAATGTAAATTGCTAAAAGTGCCATACTGTAAAAATTAAATTTGAATTGAATTAAATTTAATTTCTTCCTGAAAGAGACTTTGTCTGCATTGAGACCTACCGATCCTACAATTATTAAAAGTAAGTAAAGTGTCACTTGTGTATGGTTTGGGATTCCTACCACATTGGGTTAACACACTAAATGTGTAGTTACTGATTTGTAGATGTTCTGCTTTTTGTCAAAGGGTAAAATTTCACACCATAAAGTACAGCACACCTTCGTTGAGAAAGCTCATGTCGGTGTGTTACCTGAGGATGTATCTCGAGCTGTATAATTACGCAGGACACTTCGATGGAGAGTTGAATCAGACAGAACTGCACTGACGCTCTGCAAATTATAAACATGGCATATAAATATGGAAACATTCTTTTACGGGGTCATGTTCGATTTCTGAGTGTGGTGTGGAGTCAGATTAGTAAGACTGAGTCTGTGTTTCCTTAAAATGGTGTGACAGCTACAGACGTTTGGGACTTGGGCTCTTAGTTCTGTTGCATTTGTGCTAAGTTTACAAAGACAGCTTTGTCAACATGCAGAAAAGCTTAGGACTTTGTGTGTATAGATGTGTGTGTGTGTGTGTGTGTGTGTGTGTGTGTGTGTGTGTGTGTGTGTGTGTGTGTGTGTGTGTGTGTGGTTGCTCCACTCTTTCCCTAGACATTTTCTCTTAGGTGTACTCACCTCCTCACGGAAGAGATCTCGTTTCTGCCGCAGTGCATTAACTCTCCTTTTAGGAGTAGCACAAAGAGAGCAGTATTAAAAGCACAGTGACGGTGGGAGCGCACCATTAGACCTACTTAAGATGCCACACAGAAACATTAATGATGGAGCACGGTGATGGTGAAGAAAGTCCCAATTCAAAGCCTCACATTATCACTGACATAACAGGATTAAACTGCAAACTTTGGAATAAAGGCTAATTTATCTGAGATAAACTTTATAATGGGGCCAATTTAACTGACTGTCAAAACAAGCTTAGTCTCTCACTCTATCTCTCGGTCTCTCTATCTATCTCTCTGTCTCTCACTCTGTCTCTCACTCTATCTCTCTGTCTCTCTATCTATCTCTCAGTCTCTCACTCTGTCACTCTCTGTCTCCCACTCTATCTCTCTCTCTGTCTCTGTCTCTCTCTCTCTCTCTCTCTCAGTCTCTCCCTCTCTCAGTCTCTCTCTCTCTCTCTCTCCCTCACTGTCTGTGAGTGTGTGTGTGTGTGTGTGTGTGTGTGTGTGTGTGTGTGTGTGTGTGTGTGTGTGTGTCTGTCAACATTAACATTCAGTTAATATTTATGATAAATGCCTACAGCTATATTCTCTCTCTCCATCTCTCTCTCTTTCTCTCTCTCTTTCTCTCTCCATCTCTCTCTCTCTCTCTCTCTCTCTCTCTCTCTCTCTCTCTCTCTCTCTCTCTCTCTCTCTCTGACACACACAACTACAGTCCCATGAGATTTAACATATTCTCAATTAACAGAAAACTTTCAAACTTGTTCAGAATAAGAGAAATAATATGAAAAACAAAGAACATCTTTAAATGCATCACTGAAGCACTTTTTTTTCTAGAACTTTCTTCATCGCTTCCTCTCAGAAACAGAATTCTTTAAAGATGCTTAAAACAAATACACACACAGATACAAAATACGTACCTATTCAAGTTATTTTCTGTTTTTGATACCTGGCAAAGGAATCCTATCAAACAGGAAAGTATTAGCCTGAATGAGGTTTTAATAAAAACTATCGAATAAATAAAGAAAAATACAAATATAACGTTTCAAATTGTACCAAAACAGTATTAGTATCAAATGTAAGTAAAAAAAAATTAATAAACACGTTATATATGCTAAATAAGCTCCAAACAATGCTATAATGTTAATTAACGGTCCGTTATAACGCCTCAGCATCAGTTTCCTACCTGGCAAAACGACCAGTCTGAGGAATAAAAGCGTCCAGAGAGAAAACAGCTTCAGTTTCCGCTGTTCGTTCATCTCAGGGCAGCGTCCGTATGGAAACAGTTTAAAATTATGAAGCCATTTTTTTTCACTAAATCTGCCGTCAGCTGTCAGGAAGCAGGTTAAAAAACGCTGAGTTTAAATCTGGGTCACGCGCTGGGATGAGTTTTTATCCTGAGCGGCTCGCGCACAATTTCCATCTTCAGCTAGAGTGCAGTCTCTTTCTCTCTCTCTACCTGAGCGCAGGTACAGCGTCCATTATAATAACCCCAATCACCCTCTGATGGGTGGAGTCTCTACCTGAGCGCAGGTACAGCGTCCATTATAATAACCCCAATCACCCTCTGATGGGTGGAGTCTCTACTTGAGCGCAGGTACAGCGTCCATTATAATAACCCCAATCACCCTCTGATGGGTGGAGTCTCTACCTGAGCGCAGGTACAGCGTCCATTATAATAACCCCAATCACCCTCTGATGGGTGGAGTCTCTACCTGAGCGCAGGTACAGCGTCCATTATAATAACCCCCACCACCGTCTGATGGGTGGAGTCTCTACCTGAGCGCAGGTACAGCGTCCATTATAATAACCCCAATCACCCTCTGATGGGTGGAGTCTCTACCTGAGCGCAGGTACAGCGTCCATTATAATAACCCCAATCACCCTCTGATGGGTGGAGTCTCTACCTGAGCGCAGGTACAGCGTCCATTATAATAACCCCAATCACCCTCTGATGGGTGGAGTCTCTACCTGAGCGCAGGTACAGCGTCCATTATAATAACCCCAATCACCCTCTGATGGGTGGAGTCTCTACCTGAGCGCAGGTACAGCGTCCATTATAATAACCCCAATCACCTCTGATGGGTGGAGTCTCTACCTGAGCGCAGGTACAGCGTCCATTATAATAACCCCAATCACCCTCTGATGGGTGGAGTCTCTACCTGAGCGCAGGTACAGCGTCCATTATAATAACCCCAATCACCCTCTGATGGGTGGAGTCTCTACCTGAGCGCAGGTACAACGTCCATTATAATAACCCCAATCACCCTCTGATGGGTGGAGTCTCTACCTGAGCGCAGGTACAACGTCCATTATAATAACCCCAATCACCCTCTGATGGGTGGAGTCTCTACCTGAGCGCAGGTACAGCGTCCATTATAATAACCCCAATCACCCTCTGATGGGTGGAGTCTCTACTTGAGCGCAGGTACAGCGTCCATTATAATAACCCCAATCACCCTCTGATGGGTGGAGTCTCTACCTGAGCGCAGGTACAGCGTCCATTATAATAACCCCAATCACCCTCTGATGGGTGGAGTCTCTACCTGAGCGCAGGTACAGCGTCCATTATAATAACCCCAATCACCCTCTGATGGGTGGAGTCTCTACCTGAGCGCAGGTACAGCGTCCATTATAATAACCCCAATCACCCTCTGATGGGTGGAGTCTCTACCTGAGCGCAGGTACAGCGTCCATTATAATAACCCCAATCACCCTCTGATGGGTGGAGTCTCTACCTGAGCGCAGGTACAACGTCCATTATAATAACCCCAATCACCCTCTGATGGGTGGAGTCTCTACCTGAGCGCAGGTACAGCGTCCATTATAATAACCCCAATCACCCTCTGATGGGTGGAGTCTCTACCTGAGCGCAGGTACAGCGTCCATTATAATAACCCCAATCACCCTCTGATGGGTGGAGTCTCTACCTGAGCGCAGGTACAGCGTCCATTATAATAACCCCAATCACCCTCTGATGGGTGGAGTCTCTACCTGAGCGCAGGTACAGCGTCCATTATAATAACCCCAATCACCCTCTGATGGGTGGAGTCTCTACCTGAGCGCAGGTACAGCGTCCATTATAATAACCCCAATCACCCTCTGATGGGTGGAGTCTCTACCTGAGCGCAGGTACAGCGTCCATTATAATAACCCCAATCACCCTCTGATGGGTGGAGTCTCTACCTGAGCGCAGGTACAGCGTCCATTATAATAACCCCAATCACCCTCTGATGGGTGGAGTCTCTACCTGAGCGCAGGTACAGCGTCCATTATAATAACCCCAATCACCCTCTGATGGGTGGAGTATCTACTTGAGCGCAGGTACAGCGTCTATAATAATAACCCCGATCACCCTCTGATGGGTGGAGTCTCTACTTGAGCGCAGGTACAGCATCCATTATAATAACTCCAATCACCCTCTGATGGGTGGAGTCTCTACCTGAGCGCAGGTACAGCGTCTATAATAATAACCCCGATCACCCTCTGATGGGTGGAGTCTCTACTTGAGCGCAGGTACAGCGTCCATTATAATAACTCCAATCACCCTCTGATGGGTGAAGTCTCTACCTGAGCGCAGGTACAGCGTCCATTATAATATCAATCTCCCTCTGATGGGTGGAGTCTCTACCTGAGCGCAGGTACAGCGTCTATCATAATAACATCGATCACCCTATGATGGGTGGAGTCTCTACCTGAGCGCAGGTACAGCGTCCATCATAATAACATAGCTCACCCTCTGATAGGTGGAGTCTCTACCTGAGTGCAGGTACATCGTCCATCATAATAACCCCGATCTGATTGAGAGTTATTGTACAATTGAAACCCACCACATCCCTTCTGACCAACTCTTTACACAACCTTTGAAACCTCCAGTAACCCCCCCCCCCAACCCCTGTGCTCCAGATCAGTGAAGATGATGTGCACCAGGTCTTCAGAAAGGACAAAAGAAGAAAGGCACCAGGCCCAGACGGTGTGACACAAGTCTGTCTGAAAACCTGTGCTGACCCCATCTTCACACAGATCTTCAGCAGAAGACCACTGGAGCTGTGTGAATTCCCTGTCTGCTTCAAATGCACAACCATCATCCCTGTCCAAAAGAAAAACAAGATGTCTGACAGCACTGATGTCTGTCGTCATGAAGTTGTTTAAAAAACTAGTTCTGGCTTAACTGGAAGACTTCACTGTACCCTTAATGGACTCCATGCAGTTGGACACTTATCAAGCAAACAGGACCATGGATGATGCAGTAAACTTGGGACTGCAATACGTCCTGCAACACCTGGATAAATCAGAGACTTATGTGTGGACCCTGTTTATAGACTTTCACACAATCATTCCAACACTCCTCCAGACCAAACTAACCCGGCTCTCTGTTCGTAGCTTTATCTGTCAGTGGATCATCAGCTTTCAGACAGAAAGGCAGCAGCTAGTGAGACTGAGGAAATGCACCTTTAATGACCCCTCTGTCAGGGGGTTCTGCTCCTGAAGTTTGCAGACAACACTACAGTCATCAGCTTCACCGAGGACGGAGACGAGTCTGCCTACAGATGGGAGGTGAAAGAGCTGGCTGTCTGGTACAGTCACAACTTGGAGCTCAATACGCTCAAAACAGTGGAGATTAAAGCGGACTTCAGGAGAGACCCCTCTGCACTCCCCCCACTCACTATAATGGACAGCACATATTGGGCTCCATCTCCCAGGATCTGAAGTGGAACACTCACATCAACACCATTGTGAAAAAGGCCCAACGTAGGATGTACTTCTTTAGCCAGTTGAGGAAGATTAAATTGCCACAGAAGCTGTTGAAACGGTTCTATTTATCGAGTCTGTTATGTGCACATCGGTCTGGTTTGGATCAGCTAGAGGTACAAAATCAGACATCGGAAGACTACAGAGAACAGTTCAGACTGCTGAAAGGATTATCGGCGTTCCCCTGCCCACTGAACTGTATATATCCAGAGTGAGGAAACAGGCTCAGAAAATCACACCGAATCCCTCACATCCAAGTCATCCACTTTTTGAACATTTACGATGTGGCTGGTGATACAGAGCCCCAAAATACCAGCACAACAGGACAGATATTCCTCCCAGGCAATCTAACTGATGGAACAGTTAAATGTTCTCCCGTTACACAATAACAACGTGCAATAAACTTATATTTATGATTATTTATCACCACTTCCATCCCAATACATTCCTGCATCTCATTCTATTCTATTCCATCCTATCATCTATTTATTATTCATCTATAGCACAATTTATTTATTTTTTCATTTATTTTTTTTTGGTCTATTTGTATTTACATAAGTGTATTTTTATTTATTTGTTTTATTCTCAGATTGTTGTTGTGTTGTTTATTTTGTTTACAGATTTATTGACACGCATGCGCGAACTCCTTCTGATACTGATTCTAACAGTGACGTTTTCAATGCGCGCCGCGAACAGTCCACTGATTTAGACGTCATTGGGAAACATGGCGGTGTGCTTTATGTTGGGACGAGTTTCCACAAGTTTAACTTTACTTCCCCGAATTGTGCATAAAAATGTTGTCTCTCCTCCGCGACTGCTGGCGAGAACGTGTTTTAAAAGAGACCTGTCACTGACTCATCGCTTCTCTTCAGGTAGTTTTACTTGTTTTAGTTTTAACTTGTTATCAGCAACATTGTAGCGTGAATATAAGGGATTATTGTCTGTCTGTCTGTCTGTCTGTCTGTCTGTCTGTCTGTCTGTCTGTCTGTCTGTCTATGTGTCTGTATGTCTGTCTGTCTGTCTGTCTATCTATCTATGTGTCTGTCTGTATGTGTCTGTCTGTCTGTCTGTATGTATGTCTGTTTGTCTGTCTATGTGTCTGCCTGTCTGTATGTCTGTCTGTCTGTCTATCTATGTGTCTGTCTGTCTGTGTCTGTCTGTATGTGTCTGTGTGTCTGTATATCTATCTATCTGTATGTGTCTGTCTGTGTGTATGTGTCTGTCTGTCTGTCTGTATATCTGTCTGTGTGTGTGTCTGTGTGTCTGTCTGTATGTGTCTGTCTGTCTGTATGTGTCTGTCTGTCTGTCTGTCTGTCTGTATGTGTCTGTCTGTATGTCTGTCTGTCTATCTATCTATCTATCTATCTAACCAGGAACTGTCTGCCTGTCTGTCTGTCTATCTATCTATCTGTATGTGTCTGTCTGTCTGTCTGTCTATCTATCTATCTATCTGTCTGTCTGTCTGTCTATCTATCTATCTGTTTGTGTCTGTCTGTCTGTCTGTCTATCTGTATGTGTCTGTCTGTCTGTCTGTCTATCTGTCTGTGTCTGTCTGTCTATCTGTATGTGTCTGTCTGTGTGTATGTCTGTCTGTCTATCTGTATGTGTCTGTCTGTCTGTATATCTGTCATCTACCCGTCTGTCTGTCTGTCTGTCTGTATATATTCTGTCTTCCTGTCTGTCTGTCTGTATATCTATTCTGTCTGCCTGTCTGTCTGTCTAATTATCTATCCATCCATCCATCAATCCCTCCACCCCCAATTTTTCTTCTTAAAAAGGTAGTTCTAAGTTTGTCTTTTCCATTTCGTTGCTTCTCTTGTTAGTTTGTTTCACGTTGTCATTAAGTTGTCTGTGCATCTCTGCGTAACCTAAACTATTTGTTGTGGTTTAGTTCTAGTCAGTTTTGTTCTGTACATTTTGTTCTGTACATTTAATAGTCAGGGTAAACGATACATTTGAGACTGTGGTATGAGCAGCAGAAAAGGTCGATCGTATATCTGGTCAAAATATTAAGCTGTGACACCTTAAGGTTTAGTTCATTTTATATTAGTAACTTTTGTCTTTAAGGTCTAATCACATTATGTGCTCCTCATTATCTGCACATTATCTACTCCTTTACTGTAAGGCAGTGGGGATTTGTGTTCATTCAGTGCAAGAGCATTAGTGAGATGTGCTTTAAGCTTCAGCCTACATATGGTCAGGTTTATACCTACTTTTAGTTTATGTATCACTTAAATACAATCCTGTGGATCTTGCACATCATAAACATATGCAAACGGCTGAGATCTGGTAACACTGCGAGTGCACTTTGTTCACAATGTTGTGCTATGTTGATTTATTCATTATATTAACACCTTATCCTTCTGTTGTGCCTCAATCCACAGCACTAAAGTACACAGACAAACACGAGTGGGTGCGAGTGGAAAACGGCATAGGTACTGTGGGCATCAGTAACTTTGCTCAGGTAAGCAGACTACTCAGTGTCCAGGTCTGTCTTTGTTTTTTGCTCTAGGAACTTTATAGTCACACTGACATCCATCCATCTATCCATACATACATACATACATCTATCCATCCATTCATCCTTCCATCCATCCATCCATCAATCCATTCATCTATCCATCCATCCATCCATCCATCCATCCATCCATCCATCTATCAATCCATCCATACATACATACATGCATGCGTCCATCAGTCCGTCCGTCTATCAATCCATCTATCCATACATACATCCATCCATCCATCTATCCAGCCACCCATGTATAAGTTCATTTATTGATTGATTTATAATTCATGTCTCAAAAAACTTATCTAAAGTGGTTAAGAATCTTAAATGAGGTAATTGTGTGCATTTTAAACGTCCTTATGAATGGTATTTGGTGTAGATATACAGACTGCTGTGTGTGTGATTTTAGTGCTGTTTAGTGACTTTTGCTTCTTCTTTCCAGGAAGCTTTGGGTGATGTGGTGTATTGTGGTCTTCCTGAAGTTGGCACAAAATTCTCTCAATCGGGTATGAATTTGTGTACAAGTCTTTTGTACTGTACGACGTTGACGCAAACGCTCAGGTGATTTCACATCCATGCCTCATGTGTACGTGTCTGTGTGTAGATGAGTTCGGTACTCTGGAGAGCGTGAAGGCAGCAAGCGAGCTGTACTCTCCTTTAACAGGGGAGGTGACCGAAGTTAACCAGGAACTTTCTGACAATCCTGGACTGGTCAATAAGTCATGCTACAAAGATGGTGAGGCTTCATTCCTGATCTTTCTGCATGGTTTTCTTTAACAGGGCGAAGTGGTGGGATCAGGTTACGACCACAGGCTCCATCTGGGAAATGACATTATGACCCAAATAAACCCTGACAATCTGGGATAAAACTGATTTATTGTATTTGTACACTGGAATTTTTACTGTGCATCATTAATCAGAATTGTTGTTGTTTTTTTGCACTGTTTTTCCAGGCTGGCTGATAAAAATGACCGTCTCAGTACCAGAAGAACTGGATGCTCTAATGGATGAAGCAGCGTACGAGAGATACGTCAAGTCTATAGAGGAATAGACAAGCCTCGTGTGCAGGGATTTAAGAGTTTCCTGTCGTCCTGTGGGAGAAAATGAAAGACAATACGGTTGACTGTGAACTGAACACTAATAACGTGTAGGAGTAAAAAATAAAATATCTGCGGTTTTCAGATTAACTACAATATTCACATTTATAATGTTGACAGATAACACAAATGCACAAATAAATAAATAAAAGGTCACATCCTGTCTGGTCATAAACATTATTTCATACGTATTTCATGCAGCCACTTTGTTCATCTCTTTTACTTTTTAAAGACGGAACTCTTCGGCATCAGCAAACACAATCTACTAAAATGAAACAGTGGAGAAAATAGACATCATCGGTTATGACATCATCGGTTATGATCCTGTCCAACTCAAATTGCAGATAAATGAAATTCAGTAATCTCTTAACAGGATAAACACTAAAGTCAGTGGAAAAGCTTTTATAACATTAAGAAGCCAATTATGGAAACTTTGGGGCTTTGTTTTTTTTATATATATATATATATATATATATATATACTAAATATTAGTAATTGTCATGAATCCCACAGCATTATATACCAACCTTAATGTAAGAAACAGTGTCTGGAGAGAATAAATACAGAGCTTTATACACTCGGAATCAGAATCAGAGTTATTGGCCAAGTGTGTTGACACATACAAGAAATTTGGTTCCAGCACTTTGTGACTCTTAAAAGTACAGACATACACAATACTATACAAACTATACAAGACAATGCAGACGATGGGATACGATGTAGACAGGATGAGTATAAAATATGAATAAAATATATAAAATATGAATATAGAATATGACTGATCGGTTATGTACATAAAGTGTGGGAGTGCAAATACAATATGCAGCAGTGTGTAATATACAGACGATGTGATGACTGACAGTCCTGATAATGCAGTACTGATGATAAGAAGCAGTAAATATAATTAATTATGCTGAGTTGTTGATCAGGGTGATTGTCTGGGGAAAGAAACTGTTCCTGTGTCTGGCAGTTTTAGTAAGCACTGCCGTTTATCCGAACTTCTCGGGTCACGGGGAGCCTGTGCCTATCTCAGGGCATCATCATCGGGCATCAAGGCAGGATACACCCTGGACGGAGTGCCAACCCATCGAAGGGCACACACACACACTCTCATTCACTCACACACTACGGACAATTTTCCAGAGATGTCAATCATGTCTTTGGACCGGGGGAGGAAACCCCCGATGCACGGGGAGAACATGCAAACTCCACACACACAAGGCGGCGGCGGGAATCGAACCCCCAACCCTGGAGGTGTGAGGCGAACGTGCTGCAATAAGTTCAATTCAGTTACATTTTATTTGTCTAGCGGTTTTAACGATCAGCATTGTGTCAAAGCAGCTTTACAGAACATAAGAAATATAGTACAAAAAGTTCCAATCATATTTAAATGTGTTTGTATTTATCCCTAATGAACAAGTCTGAGGTGACTGAGGTGAGGAAAAACTCCCTTAGATGGAAGAGGAGGAATCCTTGAGAGGAACCAAACTCAAAAGTGAACCTCATCCTCATTTGGGTGACACTGGAGGGTGTGATTATAAACTGTTATAAACACCAGAGTGTGGTATTATGATTAATGTCCTTTCTACAGTCAGAAACAGTCATAATTGTATATTGATGAGGAGGTTGTTGTCCTCAAACACCACATGGAGTTGGTGTCTTCTCACTGAAGGTCTGAAATCTGCATCACTGGATGACTTGGGAAAAGCTGGATAAGTTATAAACAGTATATCTACAAAAAAGTGCATAATGTGCTGTAAATTATAACAGAAGAGTCTGTACGTGTCACGTATGGTGAGTTTTATTTCATTTATGGTTAAATTTGCTTTGACTTCGCATATACAAGCAGTAAACGTTATCACATAATGCCTCGTGTGTAAAATTACTGTTTGTTTAATCCATAAGGAAGAACACAAAGTACCAACACAAGGCAATTGTCGAATGGAAATTCAAGCCAGTAGGTGGTGCTAACATCAATTAACAGTAAAAAAAATAAATTAATAAAAAGGTAAATTTTTGTTAAAAAAAAAAAAAAAGTATCGGAATCCTACTAATCCAAATAATCACAATGATAATCAGGATGCTAAGGCAGTGAAACATCTGGGCAGGATTTAGCTTTGTGGCACAAATGAGATTAAGTTAAATAACAAGGTTCAGAGAGAAATGTTGAGAGGTTTCACTTTCCTGTCAAACACACAGTCTTTTTCTTTCATGTGTATTGACTTACAAGGAGAATCAAGTTCCCTTAAAGAGGAACAAATAGGTGGAAAATGAAAATTGAACAGGGAGCCTATACCTGAGGGAGGAGTAATCAATAATGTTTAGACAGCAGAACAAGACTTACAGGCAGCAGATCAATACAGGGAGAAACACCCTCTCTCTTTCAGCCTCTCGTTTGCTCTGTGTGTGTGTGTGTGTGTGTGTGTGTGTGTGTGTGTGTGTGTGTGTGTGTGTGTGTGTGTGTGTGTGTGTGTGTGTGTGTGTGTGTGTGTGTTCTACTGACCTTATAGGATCTGATCAGGTCTTTATTTAAAGCTTGCTCCCTAGTGAGGTGAGTGTTCAGTAATTACGGAGAGAGGAAGAGAGAGGGAGAGAGGGAGAGGGAGAGTTTGTGAGGGAGAGAGAGGGGGGGGAGTGTGTGAGGGAGAGAGAGAGAGAGAGAGAGAGAGAGAGAGAGAGAGAGAGTGGGAGAGAGAGTGTGTGAGGGAGAAGAAAGAAGATAGAGGAGAGAGAAGGGAGAGGAGAGAGGTGGTATTAAGGGGAGAGAGAGAGAGAGAGAGAGAGAGAGAGCTTCAGTAAAACCTGTTATCACTAAGCTGCAGTGATTGTTGATGGTGATTGGATCAGATTTAGGTTTTTTGTTACTCTCAAAATCAATCCTAGCTGTTACACTTACTCTGGATATAAAGTATAAAAAAGGGGAAAATACAAAAGAAACTTTACATGATATAAAGTAAATAAATAAAACACTCAATTGATGGAATTTTGAATAAATGGAAGATTTTGGACCAGTTGTATCTGTCGCTCACAGGACAACAATTCACACTATGGAATGATAGAGAATTGAACTTATACCATTGTTTAACAGTCTTATTAAACCCTAAACAATATATGGAGAATAACTGTAATGATAACAGATGTGTTGTGTTAGTATACGATGGCTTTATGGTTTACCATCAGGCTAAGGCAGAGGGGTAAACAATATTTATAGCTTTATTAAGGGTATATGAGCACATCTGGACAGAAGACCCTTGATGTGAACCCGAAGCCTCAGAATCTCAAGCAATTAATGCCATGAAAATGTCATATATGGTTTTATTGTATTTTGTAGCCGCTGCATAAAAGTTTGTCCCTAATTCGTATCATATATTATACAGGTAGGCAAACAGGATGAGTCAGAGAGAAAGACAGTAAAATGGACAGACATGAGAATAAAAGAAGAACAGAGGATGAACAGTGAGCAAAAATGAAGCAATTACTGCTTAGAAGAAAGTGTTGCCATGGAAATAATGAGGACGGTTTGAATTGGACGCAGCGGGTGACCTCCACTTTTGCTGATTGTTCATTTAAAGACACATAAAGGGACACAGTTTATCAACAGCTGTTTGATTCATCACTGTCTCTGCGTGCTTTCTCCTCTCAGACCAGAGGACATCCCCAGTTCTGTCTGTTTCTCAGCCACGCGCACACACACACACACACACACACACACACACACACACACACACACACACACACACACACACACACACACACACACACACACACACACACACACACACACACACACACACACACACACACACACACACACACACACACACTTCAACAGTGAAAAGAACACAGTGTGCCTTCATTCTCAAGATTTCACCAGTTCATTTATGCCTCTATGCTATAAACCTGAATCTCTTCATCCAATGTTCTCTCCCCCATTTCTCTCTCTCTCTCTCTCTCTCTCTCTCTCTCTCTCTCTCTCTCTCTCTCTCTCTCTCTCTCTCTCTCTTTCTGAATTCATGTCTCCGTCTCATTAACGTGGAGCTCAGACGTGCTGTAGCAGGTGACAGGGAGAACTAATCACTCTGCAGATTAAAAATAAATGAAGAGAAACGTGTTTTAGAAAAACGACAGAGCACAGATCATAAATCATCCAGGCTGGAGCAAGATCCCTCCCAACTGTCCACACACACACACACACCACACACACCACTCACTATACAGCACGCACACATCACACACACACACACACACACACACACACACACACACACACACACACACACACACACACACACACACACACACACACACACCACAGACAAATTACATTACAGAAATCACATTACTGCAGCCTT